>NC_056730.1:825521947-825641947 GCF_019279795.1 Protopterus annectens
ACCTTGTGTGATGTCCCTCTGGCGAATACCTGGTACAGCTGTAATGCATGTCACATATTGGCGTCGTGGTAGCTTCCAGTGCTGCCAGCACACATCCATTATAATGCCCTGCACATTGCACACGACCTGGCAATTGATGGAGGGGTATCCCTTGCGGTTTATGTAGCGCCTACCCTGCTCCCCGGGTGGTGACTTAATTTCTATGTGCGTACAGTCTATCGCACCCAGGACCTCCGGGTATTGTGCCACATGGTGGAAGCGGCGCATATTGCTAGGCAACTCCTCCTGAGATGTGGGAAATTTATGTGCTCATGGGCATGTGGTAACATGGCATCCAGGAACTGGTGTAGTACCCTGGATGCTGATGCCTGTGAGATGCCCATTATGTCCCCGGTGGGCCTTTGAAAGGTACCTGTAGCCAGTATTCGCAAGCTCACACATACCTTTGTGTCCACTGGGATGGGCTCCCCTCTGTTGTCTCTTGTTCTCAGGCGCGGCCGGCACAGCTCCACTATTTGCTGTAACGTGTCCCTGTCCACCCTGTAGCGCTCTACTATCTCCAGGTCTCGCAGCCCCTGGTAGGTCACCCTTGGTCTGAACACTCTCCTTCTCCTGTGAGGCCTACGGTAGTTGTCGGCACCACCCTCCACAACTCCGTCTGTCTCTGCCACATACCTATGCATCACGGCCACGGCGGCACCCAGCATATACATATTAAAAGTTCCCCGTCTGTTTACACCCTACGGTGCGGCGTTTGGGAAATCTCGCTGTGTGTTGTGTGCATTCACATTTAATACTGTTGTGCTGTGTACCCGGTGATGTCATTGGGTGTGTCTGTGCAGCCGTATCCATGGATTATTTCCGTGGTTTTACGGTTGCAACTGCAACGGTACTGCCTGTAGTGTTACATTACAGTTGCCTGCATTGCCTTGGCCTTGCATCTTACATTACTGCATCCTGCAGGCACATGGCATATGATGCATTTTATCTGCAGCCGCAGTTATGCTACCTCTGTACTTGGCTGTGCTATTTCGGTTTTTTGCTCTTTGCATTTCTACTACATCCCCTACTATCTTTGCATTCATATGCCTCCCTTTCCCGTTATGCAGGAGTCTGCATGCATAGTTATCAGCTGCCGGCGTTTGCCCTTCCTGCATTGATTGCTGTTGATTGCTCATTACGGCTCCATTTACACTGCTTCCGCATTTCCTCCTATTCTCCGCATTACCTTCCTATATCCGTGGTTGTTGACGGTGAGGCCGTCACATGACTGGTTTAGGGAACGTAGTCATCCTCGTGCACATGCATCTGTACACGCATTCTGTACTCTCAGCGCATCTATTTCCTAACACGCCAGTCCTGATGCTGTGATGTGCATTGTACAGCCCAGATTTGCTGACCTCCAATATCCTTCCTCCTACAGTGGCACACCCCTCTGTGGTTGACATGTATCTCGTGTAAGCCACTCCTCGGTGTAGTACCGCTACGCCGTTTGCGCCATCCTTACACCTGCGCCGTTTTTGCGATTCACTATTATCGGCCTCATTTGCATGGAATTGACTACTAATACATGGTTACGGCGCCGAACACCGACACCACTCCTTGACAACCATTGCGCTGGGGCTGCAGCTTTACATACATACTATGGTGTGTGGTGGCTGTGCAGCTGATGTGTGTTATACTGCTCTTTTAGGACATTGTCATATTATTTCATTGCTTTGCAACTTCTGTGCACATATCCCGGGGGTCTGCTGTTCTTTCTACGTACGTGCCATTTATGTCATTTTTTACATTTTGTGCATATTGTCTTTGGACATTCTCGGTACCTTTCCACATTGCCATATTGCACCTATATGATACCTGACTTTGACAGCCTTCTGTTACTCCTCCGGTATGTTTGGGTAAATGTAAACCGTTTTTTTTGGTTTACATTGCCGTGCCCTTCCGCTACGCCTGCGCCACTTCGTGGATCGCTATTTGCCCTCATTTGCATGGTGCAATACCGCACACAGTGTGTTTTGCATACCTACGCCCGGGGCGGAGACGGTCCGGCGCACGCCGGTAGTGCACGTGGAATTCATTCCTACCTGAATCGCTCAGCAGCCATATTTGGCGTTATAACGCCGACGCTATGCTGGCGCCTGGCGCAAGGTTCATGAATCCCGGGGAGTGTTTTTTCCTTTCACCATGTTTATTTAGTATATCTAACTGGGGGGACTCTGACTTGCAAAATCATTTTTATGCTGTGTTCTGTTATGTAAAATGCATTATATGATTTGTGCTTCGGTGAAATGAGGTTTTGATCAAATTGATGTTCTGTCAAATGGGTTTTCATTCATTCGTTCAAATAGGTTTAGTGTCAAATAGTTTCATCCAATTGAGTTTCAGTCAGCTGCAATTCTATCAAGTACTAGTAAACTTTTTTTTATATATATATATATATATATATATATATATATATATATATATATATATATATAGGTCTACTTTAATTCACTGAAAACTCATTTCACTGACTTTCAAAACACTCACCAAATTGCTGAAAGCTCAAATCACTGAAAACTCATTTCACTGAATCACATTTCACTGAATCTAAGTACTGTTGGGCAAATAAAATGTATATGCCCTTTTCCCCACTGTAGTGCAATACTGTAGTTAGTATATATATATTTAGGGGGGTGGGGGGCACAGCCCCCCACATTATGGGGTGTGGGTGGTGTAGCTCCCCACCTACGTTTGGTTTTATATTGTTAGCTTTCAGTGAAATTAGATTCATAAATATAAAAGCTGGAGGGCTATCCCCCCACACCCCCAGTGTGGGGAGCTATGCCACCCACATCCCCCTAACTATATATACTAACTTCAGGATTGCACTACAGTGGGGGAACGGGCATATACATTTTATTTGCCCAACAGTACATACATTCAGTGAAATGTGCTTCAATGAAATGAGTTTTCAGTGATTTTAGCTTTCAATGATTTTTTGAGAGTGAATTGAAATTCAGTGAAATGAGTTGTCAGTCAATCAAAGTAGACCCATATATGTATGTATATCTATATATATATATATATATATATATATATATACATATATATTTATATATATATACATATATATATATATATATATATATATATATATATATATATATATATATATATATATATAATATATATATGTATATATATATATATATATATATATATATATATATATATATATATGTGTGTGTGTGTGTGTGTGTGTGTACACACACACACACACACACACACACACACACACACACACACACACACCACACACACACACACACACACACACACACACACACACACACACACACACACGTATGTGGTAGTGGGGTTAGCTTAATGATTAAGGTGTTTACCTCACAGACACTAGGCACAGGTTTGATTCTCACCTTTGGGAAAATTGCTAAGCTTAAAATGGCCCATCAGGGTAGTTAGCCTAGTACTTACATATATAGATATATACATATATATATATAGATATGTATAAGTTTACTATCAAAATATGGGATGGCACTTTCTCAAAAATGGTCATCAAATGGACTTTTTTTAAAGTGCTAAAATTGTGAACTGAAAAATTTTAAACCAATATTACCGAATGTAAGGACTTAATTGATTGTAATGAACTGTTTTCGAATGTTGATCATCCTGGTACTCATTTTTGACCTTCTTGCTTTCTAACATTGCCAAATTCAACGTTATCATATGATTATTACCTCATAAAATATTATGGCGTTTAGCTTGAGGCCATGGCTCTGGCACCAGTTGTCTGTTTCTATGAGGCCCTTTTGGAGGATGCTTGTGTCGGCTGGAGAGTCAATTATGGCGCCCAGTTTGCAGTCATCTGCGAACTTGGTCAGCCACAGTCCTTCCGTGTTGGCCTGTACCTCCGAGAAATATATACAGAACAAGAGAGGTCCCAGGACTGAGCCTTGTGGGACGCCACTTGTAACTGGTCTGGAGTCTGACATGGCTCCAGCAATACTAACCATGTGGGTTCTGTCCTTGAGCCAGTTTGCAACCCATCTAGTGACATAGGGGTTTCTATTTAAGCTGGTGAGCTTATCTATAATGCCCGAGTGGGGTATTGTATCGAAGGCTTTTGCGAGGTCCAGGTAGGCTGTGTGGACCACCTTCCCCTC
The DNA here is from genome assembly GCF_019279795.1 of Protopterus annectens. Lineage (NCBI taxonomy): Eukaryota > Metazoa > Chordata > Ceratodontiformes > Protopteridae > Protopterus > Protopterus annectens. The sequence continues at coordinate 825,526,120 of NC_056730.1, forward strand.
GTCAATGGCCTTGGTGACTGTTTCAAAGAAATCAACCAGGTTTAAGAGGCGGGATCTGCCCTTAACAAAGCCGAACTGGGTAGGATCCAGTGCCTGTAGGTCCCCAATATCTTTATTTATGAGATCCATGATGATCCTTTCCATAGCTTTGCAGACCAAGCTAGTCAGGCTTATGGGGCGATAGTTTCCAGGATCCATTGAGGCACCACCTTTGTGGAGAGGGACCACTGTTGCTGTACGCCTCTCTTTGGGTACATATCCTATAGTAAGGCTGAGATTGAACAGTAGTTTTATGTTTGGGTTTAGCTCTTCTTGGAGTTCATGTTGGACGCAGCCCGGGACATCGTCTGGTCCCATTGATGCTGTGTCTTTTGCTTTGGAGAGGGCGGCTCTTACCTGAGCATCTGAGATGTCAGGGGGGCAGCACTCTGTTGGGATAGATATTTGCCCTTTTGGTGGGGGGGGGAGTTTGCGCTGAACCTGTCAGCTAGGATGGTGGCAATGTCTGTGGGTTCGGTGTATTTTTTGTCATTTTGGACTAATTCTGAGCATATCTGGGAATTCCCACCCAGGTTCCTAACATAACTAAAGAAAGCCTTGTGATTATCCTTAGTGTCCTGTGCAATTTTTCTCTCGAAGCTGGCCTTAGATGATTTTATGAGTGCCCGTAGTTTTTTGCTAATACTGATCAGAGATGCCTTCCCTTTTTGGGATTTTGCTCTATCATGTAGTAGCTTCCTCCTTCTATTGCATAGTTTGTTTATGGCTGGGGTCCACCAGACAGGACGTCTGCCTTTGGAGGATTGGGTCTTGGTTTTATTTGGGATTGCATGATCCATGCATTCCTGAAGGTGTTCATAGAATGCGTTTATAAAGGATTCTCCGGTCTGGGCCATATTTTCCACAGGCCTGGGGACTTTGAAGTATTCCACCTCGGTTTTGAGGAGTGTGAAATTTGCTTTAGAGAAGTTTTTCACTGTGGTTTTCTGGGCAGGGGGTGGGGTCGGGATGTGAATATCCAGTGAGATTAGTTTATGGTCTGATCTTACCAGTGAGGGATACACTTCTGGTCTGGAGCATAGAGTCCCCATGTTGGTGATGATCAGGTCCAGTATGTTTTCCCCTCTTGTGGGAGTGGTAACAAGTTGTTCCATAGCACTTGAGTTTATAAATTCTAGGAACCTTTGGGCTAGGGTGTTGGAGCTAGAGTAATGCTCCCAATCTTTGTTTGGGTAGTTGAAGTCACCCAATATAATGGTGTTTGGAGAGACCTTCATATTTTCCAGTGTTCTCAGGAAGGCCGAGTGGGGTTCCTGGGTTTGGGAAGGTGGTCTGTAGCAGGCTATAATCTGGAAGGCAGTTTTACCCACTGTTAGTTGTACATGGATAGTCTCTGATGCTTCGTGCTGTGCCACCAACCTGGAGGTGTGGGTATCTTTGACGAATATTGATACTGCCCCTCCTTTTGTGGTTTGGTCCAAGTTTTGGGGCCGAAAAGCATGGTATGAGGTATAACCTGGTAGTGCTGGGGTGCTCTCGGGAACCTTGAACCAGGTTTCTATTACTGCACGGATATCGATGTTCTCCATGCTAAGGAGTGTTTCGAGTGTGTGCATCTTGAGGTTTAGACTTCTGGCGTTGAGTAGCATTACTCTTAGTTTCTTATCCCTTGTGATACCTATTGAGGTGGGTTTGTCTTTTGAGCCTTGCCTAAAAAAGGCACTATGGGGGTAGCAAGAGCCTTTGCCAATATCCAAAAACCCAGGGGTGACAGGTGCAAGCCATCCCTAGCGAAGCATCGTGGCTTGTCGAGCATGTCATCCCAGGCTGACAGGCATTGGATTCCCTTTGAATGACACCAATACTTAAGCCAATTGTTGAAATTGATCATCTTGTCTTCATATTGTGGCATCATTCTTGGTGAGGGTAAGATGCTATTCAAGGTCAGGGTCATACCGGCCTGGGCTACATGCTCAGAGAGTTCCTCTATGTCTCTTTTCATGTAGTCCAGGGAGGTACGTCTCAGGTCATTCACACCAGCATGGACAATGACTGAGTCATATTTTACTTGCCTTGGAGTGACCTGAGTGCTTGTGTTATGTGGCGGATCCTAGCGCCCGACAGGCAGCTCACCGTGTCCTTCTCCTTGTTCAGCCTGGTGAGCAGGACGTCAGTGTGCCTGACGATAGAGTCACCTATTACAAGTGTATCAGGTGTGTTGTTTAGCCTTAAGGGCTGTGACTGTTCGGCACACTGGCTTTGTGAGCTATGTGTTGCACGTGTTTTGTTTTGGGGTAGCGGTTGCTTGGGTGTCTTCTTTGGAGGTCTCTGCTGCTTAGGCAGATTTTTATTTAGAGCCTCCGAGTATGTTTGTTTATGTGTTTGGTTTGCTGTCGTGGTAGGTCTATGTGAGACTGGAATTGTAGTGAGTGTGGTTTCCTTCTCCTCCTGACTCGTTATGCCAGTACTGAGTTGAGAGAGCTTAGCCTCCAGTTTGGCTATATGGTTGCATCTCTCACATGTGTTGGAATTTGTTGGGAGGAGGAGAGGGTTGTCTGTGTACATGAGGCAGTTGTAACATTGCCTCAAGATTCCCAGATTCACCAGCTGGACCGGAGAGGAGATTGACAACCTTTGGACATGCTAGAATAGTATTGGGAATTCCTTTATAATTGAAAAAAAGGGCCAATGTGGAGCAAGGTACTCAAGGGGAGTTTGTGAGGGTGTAGTGATTTAAATTTTTTAGTGCTGACTTATATAATTGCTTTAGTGAGCAAGTGCCAGGTAACTTAAATGCAATGTGTTACAGGTAACTTAAATGCAAAAATGACAAACAGTAACTTTCTTTCAAGTGAAACAAGGAAATAAGTACAGTAAGCAATGCAGATATCACTAGGGATCCACAGAAGTGCTGAAAAGCTGTGTTTTAGGTGGAATTAGCGTTTCATATATATGTGTGTATACATATATATTACGGTGTAAACTAGTTCCTCCATCTTATGTTTCAAAGTTGCTGTAGTATATGTAAATGGTGCTGGAGGAAGCATTTTACATCCAAAATATATCAATATATAATTTTTAAAAAATTGTCTAGATATGTACTATATTTTTGTTTCCTTACTCCTAAAATGTGTGGTTTGTTGCCAGTCATTGGGGATTAAAGTCTCTAAATAATGAGACACATTTGATTTTAAGATGTTAGTTCCTTCAGAAAATTCATGTTAACACAAATCATGTTATTTAACCTACTTTGTAATTTTATAGGAACAACATTTAAAATCTGCTCCTATTTGTGAGTCTTTGTTCCCCCTTTATTTCAGGCTTTATCCAGATTTCTTGAGCTAAAAGGCTGAGAGGTATGCAAAACTCTTTGCTGCTGCTGCTACTGGCGCATCAGTGTCACTTTCTCTCTGCCATACACACACACACACTTGCACTTCAGAAAATGCATGCTAACACAAGTCCTATTATTCAAGCAACTTTGTAATTTTTATAAGTATTTGAAATATGTTCCTATTTTTGAGTGTTTGTTCCCACTTTATTTGAGGCTTTATCCAGATATTTGAACTGAAAGGTCATGAGGTACGCAAACCTCTTTACTGCTGCTGCTAAAAGCGATCGATCGCTTCCACTCTTCGCACTCTCTTTCTCTCTCTCTTTCTCACTTGCTTTCATGCATGCAAGCACGCATATGCCGACTCAAATTCAGAAACTTAAATGTAAACACACATTTTCTGTTTTATTTAGTTTTTACACTCACTAAACAGCAAAAGCACTGCTTAGAGAGTGTAAAATAAAGGCTCGATCAATCTTGCTCTAACTCACATGCATGGATATACTTACACACACAGACATAAACACACACATACACACGCTTTATTTATTTATTTATTTTTACACTAACTAAACAGCAGAAGCGCTGCTTAGTAAGTATAAATTAATGGCAGCCGTTGGATTATTTTTAGTCTGAGATCTACGGCAGCTTGATATGCTGCTGTGAAGTGGAGGACTAATTTTTCAGTGGGCATAACCTGTAGATTAACACGCTGATGGAGAATGTTCGTTCTCCAGTCAAGGTGTGATCTACAGGTCACCCACTCTCTAATAGAAAATATTTAGTAGCAAAAACTTATCTTAAGAAATTGTTAAGTTCTGCTAGATTAGAATATGAGACTAGACTTGTTAGACATTTAGCCATTACCAAAATGGCATTATATAAACATCTCAGAAATTATTGGATAGATTCTCAATCAAATATAAATATATTTGTAAATCCTGTAGTTGTTAATGATCCTGTTTTCTTCCCTTTTGTTATTTGTTTTATGTTTTGAGTTACTGCAAAAGAAAATAAAGAATTTGCAAATTCAAGGATATAATTATCGTGATAATCAAGAAAAGTTATAGTTAATAAACCCAATAAGTACATCTCAGCACTGTGGAACATTTTGACAGTGCCAAGTGTTTCATGATATACAGTGAATAAGACTGGAATCTAAATATTTAGACAAGGGAAAATGCAAATTATATAGAAATAAATGGAATTTGTAGGAACAATATTTGCAGAATAATGTTGAGGAGGAGGATTGAGGTTTAACTCATTCCATCCACTGGAGCTCTTTTGAGTTTGTGCTCTGACTCCCAATGGGCATGGCCTGAGCCTTTAAAAAAAGAGCTATCTCTGTACAATTCAAATATTCATATCTCTAGAATCATAAGTGGTATTAGAAAACTATAAATAGCGAAGTATTTAACACAAAGTAACCTTTACAGTAGCTGCATTCAATGAATTCTCGGTCATCAACTTGATATTATAAGGCACAATAACATCAGTAAATATGAATTTTTAATGTTGTATAATCACTTTATGATACCTCAGTAACCAGTCACATACTGCCAGCAGCATTGTCTTCATACTGCTGTGGGCTTTCACATGAGGCTAAGTAGTTCTATCTTTGTAATTTTATTGTTGAAATCTTTAGAGAAATATTAACATTTTTACACTACACATAAATATTATACAAATTATTTTCAATACCACTTTATCTGCACTAGTACAGAGGTTAAATATCAATATAGTTGTGTTTGCCATTGTGAAAGCTTTAAGATGAAATCTTCTAATACCTTGTTTGTAGCATGATTTTGGAATTATTAATGCAAATGTGAACAAGCAATATTTGATGCCTAGAGGTATCCGTAGAATGTAATCGCAGAAATGCCTGGATGTACCACTAGGCTGTAATGAGTTAAAGGAAGACAGGAACAGAGCAATGTATGCAATGCTGCCCTGAATGACAGTTGTAAAGAAAGAAAGCATATACATGATGTATAATGTGTATAAATGAAACAGATGTTAATATTCTTTGTTTTCTTTTCTATTAAGGTATGTGAGCCTATGGCTTAAGAGATATTTTAATAAAGGGATTTACAAAATGCATGTGGAATCATTGTTTATAAACATTTCCAGTATAAGCAGTTGTGGTATGTATAATCCAAATTTCCACAGTGAGACGATGTGGAACAAAAGTCATTTGACAGAACTAAAACAGATGGAGTCACAGTAGTAGTGGTGGGTTGTGTCGAAACTGCAGCTGTTCGAGATAATCATAAAAGCCTATATCCTCTCCTGCTAAATAGTAAATAAATAATTGCTAAGACTGTAGACTTAGCTATTCTTAAGCTGTAGTTGTTAGGAGCATTACTTGTCCTGCAGTCTAGTTATGTCAATAGGATATCTTATTAGGTGCTATTAGTCAGGATTCACTTGAAATCAGAACGAATACCCAGGAGAGAAGCAGATGGCAGTGTTTGATGACGGTGATGTGGTTGGGAATGGTAGCACCAATCTATAACCAAATTAACCAAATGGGATAGGCTAATTCAAGTACAAAAAGGGAAAGTGGTTAAGCTTAAAATGTCCCACAAGGGCAGCTGGTCTAGTACTTAACTATGAACCTGTGTCCTAGTAGATGTTCTGGTAGGGACTTTGATGATAAAGCACCTTGAATATATGAAACCAGATTCAGCCAGGCATGGAGACAGACATGAGCTAAAGGAAGCAAAGAGGGAGAGATGCCCAGCCTACACCTACACCTTCAGTAAATGCTTATGATGTGGCCACTTCAGGAAAAAAGATGTGTTGTAGCAAGCCGGGAACTGAGCTACAGCTGTCCAAAAAAGTTGATCTTCCTCTGGAAAGGGCTACTTTAAGGGATAGATTGTTGGCAGCAGTAAAGTGTAAATCTGAGCAAAATAAGTCAAAAAGTTCTAGGCTCTCCATGAAAGGGGAACAGGGGATGATCATCAAAAGATACCATAAACAGCCATATCTCTCAGATCCCTCCTTATAAAGCCTGAGGGAGATAATCAGGGCACCTTCTGACTCTCAAAGGCAAGAGGAGTCTTTATAGTGGGAGAAGGTGTTATTGCACAGGGAATGGACTCCGATATAGGAACCGGAGTGGAAACTGATACACCATCTCATAGTCCCAAAGGCCTACCATCAGGCACTTCTTGAAATAGCCCATGATTTCTTTTTTAGGCCTTCAGTGTATGAAACATATGAGAAGGGGACATATACAATTAATTTTGGGTAGGTATCTGAAAAGAGGTAAGATGATACTGAAAGACATGTGAGCTGTGCCTAAAGGATGGCAAGGCAGCAAACAAAGTTGAGGCTGATTTAGTTCCTTTTCATGTCATTTAAAAACTGCTTCACAAGGTATCCATAAATATTATGAGACTACAGGTAAGAGGTCTACCTTGATATGATAGATTATGCTATTACACACTTTGGAGTTGCATCTTATTCTCTACTGATGCAGAAAACATGAGAGGTACTCATGTTATTTGCATCAGTGGATAACATGAGATATACTCTTTAGAAATATTTAGTAGTGTAGGTTTTGCCTTAAAAATACTAACAGAGGGGTTTTTCATTCCAGACCACTGAGTTGATTGTGAAAGTGTTGAGGATCAAAGCAGTTAAAAAACAACCCCAATTATCCAGAAACAAATGTTTTGGTGGAGAGGTTTAAGCTGACTCTTAAGGCTATGTTGAGAGCATTCACAATTCAGATTAAATGGGATTTGGGCAAATACAGCTCTCAGCTTTCATAGAGGTGCCCTGATAGTCGATAGGGTTTTAGAAATTTGATATACATTATGTACACAGGAGTAAGGGATGCCTAATCCTAACTCTTGATGAGTAGAAGGGTGAATGTCATTCTTACAAGCAGTCTTTTTTGAAGTATGTGTTGAATTTTTGGAATAACCTGAGGGGGCTAATGGCATTGGCACTGGAACACTTAGCACAAGCACAATAGCAGTAAGAGGGCTGGTATGACCAGACAGAGAGGGCCCAAGACTATCTTGTCAAAAAAAATGGTAGTTCTACTTATTACTGTTTGGCAGAATAAGCTGCAGGCAAAATAGGAGGGAATGCACGCTGTTGTAAAAAAATAAGCATAGTTAATTATGTGTTGAAGTTGCTAGGCAGGAAGTAGAAACACAAACTCTACCATGTTAACATGATGAAGCCCTACATTAAACAGAAGCCTTGGTGCTCAGTATCTTTACATTACATTAGTATGGCAGTTCTGTGGCTTTCATGTGTGCATTTACCATGTCCAAGAAAAAGGATGTGGATATGGGACCATTAGGCAACCATAGAATGTGATCTTCATTTTTACAAGACCCTGGAATGATCGATTCCATAAAAAGATTAGAGAATCACTCAGCCTGCCCACTACCTCACATGTGAGCAGTCCCAGGCAGATCACACAAGCTCCATATGCCTGCAGGCATTGCAGCTTCCCATATGGTACTGAGTAGCTAGTTTCACCTGCCAGTGGAGTTTATGTCTTTTCAATAAGCCCATTCATTTCAATATGCTACACCATTGCTTTGGCTTCCTACATTGGCAAGGCTTGACAATGTCCAATGCAAAATGAATTCAGTGAAGTGAGCTCGAGTCATCTTTTTGAATCTGACATGGGGCTCCATCACTCACCATTGGCATAGATGAACTGGATATTGGTGGAGCCCTGGAATCAGGTGCTAGGCAAATATTTAATTTGGTGTGTTATTCCATGCTAAAGACTTTTAAATCTTTCCCTATGACTTGTCAAAAACATTAGAGAACTTCAGTTTAGAATGGCCATGGAATAATTTCAATTTTTGGACATTGGGATTTAAGCTTTTTATAATAAAATAATGTGTGCAGTCACCCTGTAGTTCTAAATTCATTTATCAGGATTATATACAGATGATGAGCTGTTTAATGTGATCTCAGCAGCATGAAGCAGTTCACTACTTTCCTGGAAGACAGTGGTATAGCTTATGGTACTTAGAAGTAAATATAAGCTGGGTTCTTTGGTACTCCTTTAAGGGTTGCCAGAAAAGCCAGCACCTGGGGAAGCACTTTTGTGATTGGATAAGTGGTTGTATATCAAAGGGACAACCACATTAACTACAAAATATAGATTCATGAGTATTACATCAACAAAAAAATAGAACTTGTTTACAAAGGATAAAAGGCGACATTTTACACGTTAAAACATGAACTTCTTCCAAAGCTGCTATATATTTCACTGTTTAACTTTTCTAAAGCCTAACAATAAACTGTGCTCATTTCTACTTTTGGAGCACGTTGCTTATTTCAATTTGTTGCAGGAAAGCTCTAGAGATTCCAATGAGACTTTCCAGCAGTCTGTATATAAGAATAGCATGGCACAAAGGACACTAAATTTTTTGACAGCTTCAGTACATGTGCTCTAGTTATCATTTGTTCAGTCTACAGATGTAAGGAGATTACCTGAATCTTCTTTCTGTGATAAGTTATGAACTAGTTTTATTTTTTAAGAAACAAATAAGCATTAAATTAATTTATTTAACTTGTCTTACAACCTTTTGATATTCAGTGTTTATATATATATATATATATATATATATATATATATATATATATATATATATATATATATATATATATATTTATACATGTGTGTGTGTGTGTGTGTGTGTCTGTGCGCACGCGGGCATGTGAGTGTGCATGTGCATGTGCATGTATGTGCGTGCATGTGTGTGTGTGTGTGTGTGTGTGTGTGTGTGTGTGTGTGTGTGTGTGTGTGTGTGTGTGTGTGTGTTTGTGTGTATTTTATAACATTGCCAACTACTTATTTGAAGAAAGTAGTTTTTGATTTCTTTCCCTTTATTCTCTTTACCCACAGTGTTTTCATTTTTTAACTGAATATCTTTTTCTTTTGCTTACTGTCTTTTCACTCAAGATGACTATTTAAATTATAAAATGAACTACTAGTACATAAGAATAATGGCTGACTTTACCTACATCATACCTCTTACCTTCCTTGCTGAATAATTCTTGACAAAGCAAAAAATAATGGTGGCAGTCCAAAAGCTAGGAAAATTTTAAACATTACCCTAACTCACTTCATGTTATTATAGCAACAGGTTTTGAAGCCTTCTATCTTATTAGTGGGGAGGTAAGCACTAGGTAGCCTATCTACCACTTGAGGAGTGGTTTCTGGTCCAGAAATTGTAGTTTATTGGCCGTTTGGGCAGTTTTTCCTTCCCTTTCAGCTTTCTGGTTTAAAAGTCCATGTTTGCATGTTTATGTGGGTTTGCACACCACGCAGTGGTGCTCTGCTGAGGTAAACTATTACCGGCGCCAGATAGTCTGATCTTCAATTTTTCTCTTAGAACGTGCTTGTTCCTTTACTTCTTGCACTTCAATTAGCTTAATCATCTAGCACTTTAACAGGCTTTTGTAGCATTTATTGTATTACACTTAGGTGATATCAACACTAGCTCTTCCTATGCAGTAATAGCACCAGTACTTATTAGTTATGACCACCCATACTGGTATGATTGTAGGGCAATTTCCTGCGCTTTCCCCTGCTAATCTGGTGCACTTGTATATTCTTAGACAGTGTTGTAACTGTCTAATGTACACAGACAACCCTTTCATCTTACCCCCCCCAACACTCATACAAGTGAGAGATGCACTTATATCACCAAACTGGAAGCAGTGCACACACCAATCAAGACCGGGCAAGAGGAGAAGGTCAAAACTTGCAACTCACTACTTAGAACACATAGCCCTTCAAAACACAAACTATCACAACCCACACATAGAAACACAAACCATACACCCATCTTCATGGAGGCTCTCAATAAAAATTTACCCAAACAACAGAGACCCCCCAAGACAGAAATGCACTCGACCACCACAACACAACACCAACCCCAGAACACATAGCTCAGCACCACAGTGTGTCCCTCAACCTAAGCCTTTAAGGCAAAACACTTTGCACAATGTTCTAACCATAGGAGACTCAATTCTGAGGCACACTGATGTCCCACTCACTAGGTTGAACAAGGAGAATGTGACAGTCAGTTGTCTATCAGGTGCCATGATCCACCACATAACGCATGCCCTCAGGTCACTCCACAACAAGTACAAATATGACTCAGTCATTGTCCATGTGGGTGTGAATGACCTGAGACATACCTCCCTGGACTACATGAAAATAGATGTGATGGAACTCTCGTATTATGTGGCCCAGGCAGGTATGACCCTAGCCCTGAGCAGTATTCTACCATCACCCAGAATTATACCACAGTACGAGCAGAAAATAATTGACTTCAACAATTGGCTAAGTTTCTGGTGTCATTCTAAGGGGATCCAGTATCTGTCTACCTGGGACAACATAATCTACAGACCTCGATGCTTTGCCAGAGACGGCCTGCATCTGTCACCCCTGGGATTCTGGTTACTGGCTAAGGCTCTTGCCACCCTTATAGTGCATTTTTTAGGCAGTGTTCCAAAGACCAAAATTCCATCATAACAACTATAAATAAATGCAATCTGAGGGTCATGCTGCTCAGTGCTAGAAGCCTAAATCTCATGATTCACTCATTTGAAGCTCTCCTCAAAATGGAGAATGTCGACATCTGTGCTGTAACGGAGACCTGGATTAAAAAGGCAGAAAGCACCCCATGTGCTCCCAGGCTTCAACTCATTCCATACCTTTTGGGCCCAGAATATGGTCAAAAGCACCAAAGATGGTGGTGTCTCCATATTCTTATGGGATATGCACACCTCCAGACTAGTATCCCAGCATAATGCATCTGAGATACTACAGGTGCAATTAACACTGGGTAAGATGGCAATACAAGTCATAGCCTGCTACAGAACCCCAAACATGTCCCTAGACTCTCACTCCAAGTTCCTAAGCACCCTAGAATCTATCAAGGTCCAACCCAATACTCTCATACTGGTGACTTCAACTACCATTCCATCAGCTGGGAAAACTTTTCAAGTACCAATGTACAGGCATAACTCTTTCTGGAATTTATCAATTCCAGTGCCCTGGGCCAGCTCATTTTCACCCCCACTAGAGGAAGCAACATCCTCGACCTGGTTATCACCAGCATGGGACTTCATTGCTCTACACCTATAGTCAATTCCTCCCTGGTTAAATCCAACCACAAACTGATCACCATGGAAATCTCCATTTCACCTACAACCCCCACTAAGGTGACCACCCTGAAAAACTTCTCTAAAGCCGATTTTGGATTCCTATAAACCGAGGTGGCTAACTTCTCGGCACCAATGCCAATGGAAAATAGCAGCATGACTCCCAAATCATGCACCAATGCACTGTACGTGCACATACACAAATGCATGGACCTTGCAATACCAAATAGAAGTAAGATAGACTCCTGCAAAAAGAGGAAGCCATTCTGGTGATCCCCAACCATCAATAAATTCTACAACAGAAGGAAGAAACTGTTGTGGAAACAAATTGAAGTCACAAGACTGGAAAACCTCCCTTATCAGACTCAACAAAAAGCTGAGATCCCTTACTAAATCCTCTAAAGCCAGCTATGAAGACAGAATTGTGGGTGACAGCAAAAACAACCACAAAGCCTTCTATAGCTATATCAAAAACCTCCAAGATAATACACAGATTTGCTCTGAGTTATTGCACAATGGCACCTCCTGCACTGAGCCAACAGATATAGTAACATACTGGCTGATAGATTCCATGCCATCTTTAGCCCTCTCCCTCCCCCCAAGGGCCCTATAACAATACCAGAAGAAAGCCTGGTACCCACCATTTCTGCAGCACAGGTAAAAGCTACATTGTCCAAAGCCAATAATACAGTTTCCATGGGACCTTATAATACCCTGGCTGCATCCTACATGAACTACAGAATGAATTGGCACCGCATCTGTGTGCCCTGTTCAATCACAGCCTTACCTCAGGCTATGTCCCTAGCGAATGATGCACTGCTACAGTCATCCTGCTCCAAATAGGGGGAGCAAATACAGACCCTGGAAACTATTACTCCATTAGCCTGACAAGTCTGGTATGCAAAGTTATGGAGCGCATAATCATGGACCTGCTTAACAAAGATATAGGCAATCTCAAAACTCTTGACCCCACACAGTTTGGCTTTGTCAATGGGAGATCCTGCCTGCTGAACCTGGTTGACTTCTTTGAGGGAGTCACTAAGACTGTGGATGAGGTTAAGGCAGTGCATACAGCCTACCTTGACCTGGCCAAGGCCTTTGATACCATTCCCCACTCAGGTAGCATTGATAAACTCACCAAATGAGGCATCAATCCTTACATCAATAGGTGGGTTGTAAATTGGCTCACAGACAGGACCCACAGAGTGAAAGCTGCGGATTCCAAGTCAGACTGTTGACCAATTATGAGTGGAGTCCCACAGGGCTTGGCCCTGGGCCCTCTCCTGTTTGGCATCTACTTCTCAGAAGTCTAGGCCAACACAGAAGGACTCTGGCTGACCAAGTTTGCTGATGATTGCAAGCTAGGAGTCATTATCAACTCCCGATGTGATGCAGACATCCTACAAAAGGGCCTCTCTGAGACCAATGACTAGTGTCGGAACCATGGCCAGAAGCTTAATGCCATAAAATGCAGTATCATCCCCCTTGGAAAAAACTCAGTTCCCATGAATTTCCACATTGATGGGAGCCCACTGAACAGTGAGCCATATAAAATCTGGGCACCCAGGTCGACAGCCACTTCACCTTTGACCACCACATTGCCACTGTGGTCAGAAAGTCCTTCTACATGACAGATCTTATAACCAAAGAATTCACATCCAGGAAGAAAGAGGTCAGCATCCCTCTCTACTCATCCCTTATTAGACCAATCATCGAATATAATGCCCCATTTGGCGTGTATCTGACCAGACACCTACAACAGCTGGAGATGCCACAAAAGTACTTCACAAAAAGGATCCTAGGCCTTAAACACATGCCCTACATGGACAGACTCAAGAAACCTCAGCTGTTCTCAGTCTCTTATCATCTACTTAGAGGTGATCTTTGCTTGACTTAGAAAGCCATGCCCGACTCAGCCCTACTTGAAATGCTACACCTGAAGAAATCCCAATCCCCCAGTGCCACATGCTCCAGAGATCACAATCTCATTACCATAATTAAGAAAACATGCTGGAGGGACAGGTTAATCTCACAAAGACTGCCCATACTCTGGAATAAGCTTCCCATTCATGTCAAGCAGAGCACCTCACTGACCCTCTTCAAGAGAAATCTTGATGAGTGGATGGGTAACAGAAAGTTCACCACAGGGATCACTTCAATTGCCCTACTGGATAGGGGCATTGTGAACTAACATCAGGTGGCACAGTGCCTGGGCAATTTTTTTGGGGTAGGCTTGTAAAGGCACCAGGTCCATTAGCCTAGTACACACCTATGAACTATGAACATGTATATTCTAAACAATAAAAGGCATCTAACTGTATGTCTGGCATTATTGACTGACTGTAATACTCAATGATTTACCAGAAAATCTAAAAAAAAAAAAAAATATATATATATATATATATATATATATATATATATATATATAGGGACAGGGAGAAAATATGAGACAAAATTAGAGGCATCCTGTAAAATTCTAGACAGTTGATAGGTATGCTTAGCATTACTTTTTTACTTAACATTTGTTGACTGGGAAAGTCTAACTAGGGCAGAGCCTATTTTCAGTGGAGGCCCAGGGAGAAATACTCCAGATCAAGGGTTAAATGTTTTAAATGTAACCAGTCCTTGATTATGGTAATATAAAAAGATGGCAAATAGTATAAAGACATTGAGTTCCATTCATGAACGTAGTCTGCATTTATGTAGGTCTAGCATGTTTCATCAAAACATTCCAGACTATTAAATGATTCATAAAGGTTAAGGAATGATGGAATACGCAGGGTAAGTCTGCTGTATATATTGAAGGTGCTAGATATCTGGCAGATACACAAATGAAACAAAATAGTATAGTCCATGATTCATACTCCCAGTAACTATTGTGTATAGGCTGGACACAACTACCTAAAATATGTAGCCAGACCCCCACACCTCAGATTGTGTTATCTTGGCAAACATTACACTCTTCTTCTTCTGTGATACATTGCAAAGCATTACTTGTCAGATCAGCAACATGCAGTGCAAAAAATGTTACTTTTGTGAGCAGTTATCCAATTACTGTGTGGTGCAAGCTAGCCTGCTAAAATAGCTAAAGTTAGTCTCCAGCCTCAGCACTGATAAAGTAGTGTACTAGCTAACTGGAATATTTGTTACACTGGATCCTCTTTTTAACATATTATGTTAATGTATAATGCCCCACAGTCATGGCAACAGATGGCAGAGTGTTTATGAATTACACCTTGTGATGACTGTGAGAAAAGAGCAAACCTGGAGCACTGCCATTCGTCTGGCATTTTCATATATACAGGCATATCCATGATCTCCATTGCATATATCCTGTTTTTGAACTGTGTGTACACATTAATTTGCATAGCTAGTGTGTGTTGCTGCACTCTGTGTTTATGAATCTCATGGTTCATTAACAAGAACTGACTATTAGGTATAAAATAGTGAACATTTTATTGGATGCTAGTCCTGGGCAAGTTGATATATTTTGTAACCATGGAATCTGCTAATGCTGATGACTCACAAAGTTTAATTTGTGTTGTTGTTAAAAATCTGACAACAGATATAATTAAATGCATAGTATTAAATAGAAATGATAAGCATTGATGTTATTTATGTTTCTTTACCGACTGCTGGAGGCTTATTTACTATAGATTCCATACCCAGGATTCTGAAAAAGGCTGCCTAGTACCCACCCGCAGATTGGTCAATTACCAAGACTGTAAAAAATGCAATTCAGAGACAGCTATGGCAGTGATAAGAAAGACCTCATTATCAGATTATTAGCACATCTTTGAATCAGTCCACTGTAGAGCTGTCAGACCTTATCACAGTAGAAGTATACTCTAGTGGGACATAAATCAAATTGGCATTCAGTCATGCTCATACACATACACATGCACACACATGCACACACACAGACGCACAGACACACAGACACACACACACACACACACACACACACACACACACACACACACACACACACACAATCAATTAGAAGTCTTACTGTAGTTGATTGCATTCAAAAAAACAACTAACCCATTTACCCACATGCACACTCCAATACACACACACACACACACACACACACACACACACACACACACACACATGCACGCACGCAAACGCACACACACACACACACACACATATAAATTCTTTATTACCTACCTCAACACCTTATGAAACCACGCTAGCGGACTCACAAGCACATATGCATAGATATTTGAAACTTCATTCACTCCCCTATACACACTGACACACACATTCACAGACAAACACACACACACACACACACACACACACACACACACACACACACACACACACACACACACACACTAGCATACTTCCTACTCCATATCTTTGCTGAACTTCTGTGAATCAAATTATCTATATTACTCAGCCTCTGCAAACTGGGAGCCACTGCCATTTCTAGGAGAGATCAATTAGCACTAGATGCTTTGTTGGACAGCTACATTATCATGGAGCTCCACCTTTGAGACTGCCCCCTAAACTGAGGTCCCTGCAAGAAGAAAACCTCAGTGGTAGGGCAGCTTAAGATGCAGAAAGGCTTAATAGGATGCGGGAAAACTTCAGTGTCAAGGCTTCCTTCTAATGGCAAGCTTTTCTGAATCCCAGCATCTGTCTGTCCTCTAAGTACTTGAAATAGATGTTTACTTCAAGTTATTGTATTAAAATGCATTCTCTCAGTTTCATTCAGGATGCTAAAAGCCTTACAAATGCAGATACTGGATCTAAATTCTCAAATGCTTCACTTCACGATAATAAAAATTCTTAATGAGCTGAAAAGAGTAAGTTTTAATTTCTTTAGTGTCTTTATCAGTGGCTAGCATTCTTTTCTGTTATTCATTATAATATTTAAAGAATCATTGCCATTCCCCGTAAGTCTGTGGCATACTGGTAAGATCTTTTTCTCACAAATCAGTCCTGACCTCCGGCCAGTAACAATGTGAGCTTTATCTTGTTCTCATTGTACCAGTTGGATACTACACTTTCTTCACAGCTTTAAATCTGGCTGAATGTCTACACTAATTTCTCCATGACTAATATAAGTGTGGTAGTATATAGTAGTGTAGCTTTGATAAGGGACAGAAATAATGAATATTAACTGAGCCCTTAAGGCAGATATATTGGAAAGAGTGCTGCTGTTTGCTAATACTAAAAGGTGCACATGGACCTGTTTGATAATCATGTATACTGAATGTGTGAATGATTAACTCTTTTGTTGGTATAGTACTAATAATTATATCCCCTCTCTAGGTGTTCCTACCTCACCTCCCCCTGAAAGGCTTGTAAAAGCATATAGGGTCATTCCGGGAATAACAACAAGTACAGAAGACTTTCCCCCTCCACGGAACTTCTTTAATAAGGTGTTACTACCTCCCCTCCCCCTGAAAGGCTTGTAAAAGCATATGGGGTCATTCCGGGAATAACAACAAGTACAGAAGCCTTTTCCCACAACGGAACTTGTTTTAATAAGGTGTTCCTACCTCACCTCCCCCTGAAAGGCTTGTAAAAGCATATAGGGTCATTCCAGGAATAACAACAAGTACAGAAGACTTTCCCCACCGCGGAACTTGTTTTAATAAGGTGTTCCTACCTCACCTCCCCCTGAAAGGCTTGTAAAAGCATATAGGGTCATTCCGAGAATAGCAACAAGTACGGAAGACTTTCCCCACCATGGAACTTGTTTTAATTAAAGTGTTCCTACCTCACCTCCCCCTGAAAGGCTTTTAAAAGCATATGGTCATTCCGGGAATAACAACAAGTACAGAAGCCTTTCTCCACAATGGAAATTGTTTTAATAAGGTGTTCCTATCTCACCTCCCCCTGAAAGTCTTGTAAAAGCATATAGGGTCATTCTGGGAATAACAATAGGTACTTTTGTTTTCACCACAGAACTAGTTTTAATAAGGTGTTCCTACCTCACTCCCCCTGAAAGGCTTGTAAAAGCATATAGAGTAATTCCTGGAATAACAACAAGTACGGAAGACTTTCCCCACCATGGAACTTGTTTTAATAAGATGTTCCTACCTCCCCTCCCCCTGAACGGCTTGTAAAAGCATATAGGGTCATTCTGGGAATAACAACATGTATGGAAGACTTTCCCCACCATGGAACTTGTTTTAATAAGGTGTTCCTACCTCACCACCCCCCTGAAAGGCTTGTAAAAGCATAGAGGGTCATTCCGGGTATAACAACAAGTACGGAAGACTTTCCCCTACCACAAAACTTGTTTTAATAAGGTCAATATCCTCTAAAATACCTTGCCACCTGTAAACCTAACAAACTGGGACCAAAAAAGCACTGGTGAATGTCCCCATAACTCCAGCTTGTAATCTGTTTATGCTGATAAGCATTAGGTTGGAAGGGTTAGAATTTCCTGTAGCCTCTTTTCTACCTCAATTAAGGTAAAAACAGCATGCTTTCTACTGTTCAACAGATGAGCGTAGTGTGCTCTGCACCTCCAAACAGTGCATTTCTCAATAAACTAAGTGAAACAAGTGTGCTACAAAAGGGAATTGGAAAACAAGCTCTCTGCATTGTAAATTGAGAAGTAGGCAGGGAACTGTGTAGTTTTTAACAGTAGGGCCTAGGAACAGAGTATTCGGCATATAAAAAAAAACAAAAAAACATGCTTGTAACTCATTTAACAGTAGGGCTGAGGAACAGAGTATTGGGGATATAAAAAGAAACAAAAAAGTGTGCTTGTAACTCATGCCTGCACATGCTGCCTCCAGGCATCTGCTTTACTGGTTTAGCCCCACTCCACTCGCTTTGCTCGCTTTGTGCCCCACCCTGCCCTCATATGCCACCCACCCCAAGTAGTACTACGTTTATAGCACCACTGGCACGCCCCCTTAATTAGCTAACCAACTACATGTGCTCCTAGAACCCAGCAAACTCCTAGCACAATAATACACCCTCTATCCACCCCACTATTCATATTAACCCACCCATAGCTATACTATTCTCTGTAATCTTTTGTCCACCAAATACACTCAATACAGACCCTACCCTAGTAATTTACTATGACTACAGCTAAAACACTAATGCTGCTACCCTTAGTACACCTGCTATTCATTCCTTATCACCTAAGCTCCTATGAATATATACAGCATCTTGAAATCCAATACCCAAACTCTCAGACACTAACCCAGCATTTAATGTTTATCCACAACATAACCACCCCCTCTCCTAATTCCTCACCCCTCAGTTACCATCACCAGACTAAATACCACTACATTAGCTTAAAAACCAAAAGCTATGAAAAAATCATCTACAAATTTTTAAGACTCATAAGCAACTTAAAAATTAATCTTATGAAGGATGGAGACATCCACACCAACCCTGGCCCATCCACAACAGTAGACCCAAGCACACCATCTAACATCCCAATGTATACTACCCAGATTGATAGAGTGCCAAACTCATTTCTGGTCTGTCATCTCAACATCAGAAGCCTAAACAACAAGATCCATAGCCTACATGGACTCTTAGCTGTTCACTCCCCTGATATCCTCTGCCTCACAGAAACCTGGCTAAAACCAATAACCAAAGATAATGAAATAACCCCCCCACAGTACAACATCCTTAGACTGGACTGGATCTCCAGGAAAGGTGGCAGGGTAGCTGTACTATACAAGTCTACCCTAACAATAACAATTTCCACCCAACAGCCACTCCAGTTGGGCAATGCAGAAATTTTCATCACCAAACAAATAATCAGCAAAAATAAATGCAGATACATTGTCTGCATTTATATTCCACCCGGCAAGAATGATAATAATCTAGAAAATATCTTACATAGGCTAGCTTCTAACTATCCCCAGGAAACCATTGTCTTGGGGGACATTAACTTTGATTGGAACACCTGAAACTCCCTCCACCCATTTAAACCTCCATGGGTTTACTCAGATCATTTCCACCCCCACCAGATTTAGCAAAAATAAAGTCAAAGATAGTATCCTTGATTGGATACTTATTAACAGCCCTCCCCAAAAGTAGAAGTCAGGTACATTACCCAATGATCTAAGTGATCACTGCCTTACCTATATTATTAGGCTCAAAGCCGACATTCCCAACCAGCCCACCTACAAAACTATAAGAAATGTCAGGAACTTTAACCTTGACAACTTCCAAAATGAACTCAAAGCATGTAATTTGAATGTCTTGAAATGACTCCCATTACTAGAAGCAGTTGAGTACTTCAATACCAGATTTCTTGCTATCCTTAACCATCATGCTCCTACCCATATCATCTGTGTAAAAGCCACAGTTGCACCGTGGCTATCTAAAGAAACAAAAAACAAAATTAAACTAAGAAACAATGCCTGGGCCAGGTGGCATGTTACCAAAGCCCCTATGGACCAAGTAAGATACCTGCAGCTAAGGAATCAGACCAAACAATCTGTAATTCTAGACAAAAAAAAATCACTACACCCTCCTACAACAAAACTATCAGCTAAAACCTCAAAAATTCTGGGCTAGAATTAACAATCTTCTCAACCTAGGCCATTCCACCACTCCTACCCCATCATCTGCCTTTGATAAATCCCCTGTAGAAATTGCAAACAGCTTCATCTCCTTCTTTACTAAAACTATCCAGTCTCTAGCTACCCATCTCACTCCATCGGACACAAACACCAGCTCTGGCACATCTAGCCCTGATCCACCCAGCACCCAACCCACCTTTACCTTTCAAACCATACCTACCAATCTGATCCGGATCTTACTCAAAAAGCTAAAACCTACTACACTAGCTGCTGATTACCTCCCAGCTGAATATCTTCAAAAAGCAGCTGATGCCATAGCACTTCACATTTCTATTCTGATCAACAGATCCATCTCAGAAGGATCCATCCCAGCAATATGGAAAATATCACATTATACCTCTTCATAAAGGTGGAGGTTCCACAGAATTATCTAACTTTAGACCTATAGCCATCCTTTCACCACTAGCTAAAATCATGGAAAGATGCATACACAAACAAATCATGCACTTTCTTATTCAAAACAGAAAGCTCGCTGACTCTCAGCACGGCTTTAGGCCATTCCACAGTACCACCACGGCTCTTCTATCTTTCTCTAATGCCATCAATCTTCATTGTAACAACAGCAAACTATTTTTAGCACTCTTCCTAGATCTCTCAAAAGCTTTCGATATGGTCAACCATCAGCTACTGCTCAATACCCTACAAACCATCGGTTTAGACCAACACGCAATACAATGGTTTCATCCTGCCTGTACTCTCTTCTTCACCTCTCTTCCACACTCACCATTACTCTGAACTGTTGATCCCAAGTACTTAAACTCATCCACCTTCACCACCTCTACTCCCTGCATCCTCACCATTCCTCTATCCTCCCTTTCATTCATACACATATATTCTGTCTTAGTCCTGCTGCCCAATATTCCTCTTCTCTCTAGAGCATATCTCCACCTCTCCAGGGTCTCCTCCACATGTTCCCTACTCTCACTACAGATCACAATGTCATCTGCAAACATCATAATCCACAGGGACTCCTGTCTGATCTCGTCTGTCAACCTATCCATCACCATCGCAAATAAGAAAGGGCTCATAGCTTTGTTTGTGTAACTTGAGCACTAATCCAGGCATTCTCTAAAGTATTCAATTGTATTTATTACTGCTTGGTAGTAACTTGATTAAAGTGTAGCTATCATTCTAAGTCTTTTGGATTAAGCACTTGGGCTTCAGACCAGTTGTTTTACATTAGGAAGGTTTGTGGCATGCACTGTGGTGGCAGGACAGGTAGCTTTCATCCTTCTAAGTTGGGAACTGCTGATTGAGAGCCCAGTGTCTGTTATTCTTAAAGTATATTAGTTCTGGTTTAAGCACTTGGGCTTCAGGCCAGTTATTTTACAATAAGAAGGTTCGTGGTCTGCACTCTTGTGGGAGAAGAGGCTGGACTCTGCCCTTCTGAGCTGGGAATTTCTGGTTAAAGGTTTACAGTGCCTGAATATTTGAACTGTATCTTACTGAAATTGGTACACCTTGTTTGCTGTAGCATAGACTAGATCCAGGCCTGCTGAATCTAGCTTTGTTAATATGCTTGTTGTTTGTTTGCTTGTTATTTCCCTGGAACGCTAATTCCACCTAATACGCAGCTTCTCAGTGCTTCTGTGGATCACTAGTGATATCTGCATTGCTTACTATACTTATTTCCTTGTTTCACTTGAAAGAAAGTTACTGTTTGTCGTTTTTGCATTTAAGTTACCTGAAACACATTGCACTTTACCTGGCACTTGCTCACTAAAGCAATTATATAAGTCAGCACTAAAAATTAAAAGCACTACACCCTCACTCCCCACTGGCCCTTGTTTTCAATTATTAAGGAATTCCCAATATTATTCTAGCATGTCCAAAGGTCAGTTGTCAATCTCCTCTCCGGTCCAGCTGGTGAATCTGGGAATCTTGAGGCAATGTTACAACAGCCTCATGTACACAGTCAACACTCTCCTCCTCCCAACAAATTCCAACACATGTGAGAGATGCAACCATATAGCCAAACTGGAGGCTAAGCTCTCTCAACTCAGTACTGGCATAACCAGTCAGGAGGAGAAGGAAACCACACTCACTACAATTCCAGTCTCACATAGACCTACCACGACAGCAAACCAAACACATAATCACACAAAAACATACTCGGAGGCTCTAAATAAAGATCTGCCTAAAAAGCAGAGACCTCCAAAGCAGACACCCAAGCAACCGCTACCCCAAAACAAAACACGTGCAACACATATCTCACAAACCCAGTGTGCCGAACAGTCACAGCCCTTAAGACTAAACAACACACCTGATACACTTGTAATAGGTGACTCTATCGTCAGGCACACTGACGTCCCGCTCACCAGGCTGAGCAAGGAGAGGGTCACGGTGAGCAGCCTGTCGGGCGCTAGGATCCACCACATAACACAAGCACTCAGGTCAATCCAAGGCAAGTACAAATATGACTCAGTCATTGTCCATGCTGGTGTGAATGACCTGAGACGTACCTCGCTGGACTACATGAAAAGAGACATAAAGGAGCTCTCTGAGCATGTAGCCCAGGCCGGTATGACCCTGACCTTGAGTAGCATCTTACCCTCACCAAGAATGATGCCACAATATGAAGACAAGATGATCAATTTCAATAATTGGCTTAAGTACTGGTGTCATTCAAAGGGGATCCAATGCCTGTCAGCTTGGGATGATATGCTCGACAAGAGCCACGATGCTTCGCTAGGGACGGCTTGCACCTGTCACCCCTGGGCTTTCGGATATTGGCAAAGGCTCTTGCTACCTCCATAGTGCCTTTTTAGGCAAGGCTCAAAAGACAAACCCACCTCCATAGGTATCACAAGGGATAAGAAACTAAGAGTAATGCTACTCAACGCCAGAAGTCTAAACCTCAAGATGCACGCACTCAAAACTCTCCTTAGCATGGAGAACAACAATATCTGTGCAGTAACAGAAACCTGGTTCAGGGCTCCCGAGAGCACCCCAGCACTACCAGGTTATACCTCATACCATGCTTTTCGGCCCCAAAACTTGGACCGAACCACAAAAGGAGGGGGAGTACCGATATTCATCAAAGATACCCACACCTCCAGGTTGGTGGCAAAGCACGAAGCATCATAGACTATCCATGTGCAACTAACAGTGGGTAAAATTGCCTTCCAGTTTATAGCCTGCTACAGACCACCCTCCCAAACCCAGGAACCCCACTCGGCCTTCCTGAGAACACTGGAAAATATGAAGGTCTCTCCAAACACCATTATATTGGGCGACTTCAACTACCCAAACATAGACTGGGAGCATTACTCTAGCTCCAATACCCTAACCCAAAGGTTCCTAGAATTTATAAACTCAAATGCTATGGAACAACTTGTTACCACTCCCACAAGAGGGGAAAACATACTGGACCTGATCATCACCAACATGGGGACTCTATCCTCCAGACCAGAAGTGTATCCCTCACTGGTAAGATCAGACCATAAACTAATCTCACTGGATATTCACATCCCGACCCCACCCCCTGCCCAGAAAACCACAGTGAAAAACTTCGGTAAAGCAAATTTCACACTCCTCAAAACCGAGGTGGAATCCTTCAAAGCCCCCGGGCCTGTGGAAAATACGGCTCAGACCGCAGAATCCTTTATAAACGCATTCTATGAACACCTTCAGGAATGCATGGATCATTTGATCCCAAATAAAACCAAGACCCAATCCTCCAAAGGCAGACGTCCTGTCTGGTGGACCCCAGCCATAAACAAACTATACAATAGAAGGAGGAAGCTACTAAATAATAGAGCAAAATCCCAAAAAGGGAAGGCATCCCTGATCAGTATTAGCAAAAAACTACGGGCACTCATAAAATTGTCTAAGGCCAGCTTCGAGAGAAAAATTGCACAGGACACTAAGGATAATCACAAGGCTTTCTTTAGTTATGTTAGGAACCTGGGTGGTAATTCCCAGATATTCTCAGAATTAGTCCAAAATGACAAAAAATACACTGAACCCACAGACATTGCCAACATCCTAGCTGACAGGTCCAGTGCAAACTCCCCCGCCCCACCAAAAGGGCAAATATCTATCCCAGCAGAGTGCTGCCCCCCTGACATCTCAGATGCTCAGGTAAGAGCCTCCCTCTCCAAAGCAAAAAACACAGCATCAATGGGACCAGACGGTGTCCCCGGCTGCGTCCTACATGAACTCCAAGAAGAGCTAAACCCAAACATAAAACTACTGTTCAATCTCAGCCTTACTACAGGATTTGTGCCCAAAGAGTGGCGTACAGCAACAGTGATCCCTCTCCATAAAGGTGGTGCCTCAACGGATCCTGGAAACTATCGCCCCATAAGCCTGACTAGCTTGGTCTGTAAAGCTATGGAAAGGATCATCATGGACCTCATCAATAAAGATATTGGGGACCTACAGACACTGGATCCTACCCAGTTCAGCTTTGTTAAGGGCAGAACCTGCCTCTTAAACCTGGTTGATTTCTTTGAAACAGTCACCAAGGCCATTGACGAGGGGAAGGTGGTCCACACAGCCTACCTGGACCTCGCAAAAGCCTTCGATACAATACCCCACTCGGACATTATAGATAAGCTCACCAGCTTAAATATAAACCCCTATGTCACTAGATGGATTGCAAACTGGCTCAAGGACAGAACCCACATGGTTAGAATTGCTGGAGCCATGTCAGACTCCAAACCAGTTACAAGTGGCGTCCCACAAGGCTCAGTCCTGGGACCTCTCTTGTTTGGTATATATTTCTCAGAGGTACAGGCCAACACGGAAGGACTGTGGCTGACCAAGTTCGCAGATGACTGCAAACTGGGCGCCATAATCGACTCTCCAGCCGACACAAGCATCCTCCAAAAGGGCCTCATAGAAACAGACAACTGGTGCCAGAGCCATGGCCTCAAGCTAAATGCCAAAAGTGTATAGTCATCTCCTTTGGCAAAACAAAGTGCCCACAAATTACCACATAGGTGGTAATCCATTAAGTACAGAAGAAGTAATTAGGGACCTGGGGACCCAAGTTGATAGCAATCTCTCATTTGACAACCACGTGGCCAACGTGGTTAGAAAAACATTTTATATAGCCCACCTAATCATGAAGGGATTCACATCTAGATCAGGGGAGGTCATCGTGCCTCTTTACTCATCCCTCATCAGGCCCATAATTGAGTACAATGCCCCTTTTGGGATGTACCTTACCAGACATCTGCAGCAACTGGAAAGACCCCAAAAGTACCTCACCAAGAGGATCAAAGGGCTCAAACAGATGCCATATGCTGCCCGGTTAAATAAACTCCAGCTCTACTCAGTGGCATGCCGCCTGTTCAGAGGCGATCTGTGCCTGACGTATAAAGCCATGTCCAACCCGGAATTAATGGACATATTGCACCTCAGAAAATCCAAATCCCATCGATCTACGTGCTCGAGAGACTTGAACCTCAGCACTGAAATAAATAGGACATGCTGGAGGGACAGATTCATAACCCAGAGGCTCCCTTCACTCTGGAATAAAATCCCAGTCCAGGTTAGGCAGAGTCCCTCATTGACTCTCTTCAAGAGGAATCTTGATGAGTGGATGGGAGATCGTAGGTTTACCCCGGGTATCACTTCTGTGTCACTGTTAGACAGAGGCACAGTATACTAACCTCGAAAAAGGGCATAGCAAAATAAATTTAAAATGGGTGGCAAAAGCCAAACACATTCTGGCTAGGCTTATAAATGCCCTAGGGCAGATAGCCAAGTATGAACCTATGAACCTATGAACCTATCGTTGATGTAATCCCACCTCCACCTTAAACGCATCCATCACTACCACCGCTGACCTCACCGCTGTCGCACTACCTTCGTACATATCCTGTACCACTCTTACATACTTCTCTGACACTCCCGACTTCCTCATACAATACCACAACTCCTCTCTAGGCACCCTGTCATATGCTTTCTCTAAATCCACAAAGACACAATGCAACTCCTTCTGACCTTCTCTGTACTTCTCCATCAACACTCTCAGAGCAAACATCGCATCTGTAATGCTCTTTCCTGGCATGAAACCATACTGCTGATCACTAATCATCACCTCCCTTCTTAACCTAGCTTCCACTTCTCTTTCCCATAACTTCATGCTGTGACTGATCAGTTTAATCCCTCTGTAGTTACTACAACTCTGCACATCACTCTTATTCTTAAAAATCGGTACCAAGACACTTTTTCTCCATTCCTCAGGCATCCTCTCACTTTCCAAGATTTCATTAAACAATCTAGTTGCTGTGGCGACCCCTAACAGGAACAGCCAAAAGAAGCTGATGATGAACTTTCAGTTATATATCTACACATGAAAGAATTTTGACATTTGAAAGTACCCTTTTTACTACCTTCAGTAGATGCGTTTTCTTTTTCCTAAGATGTTCTTTATGTAATTGCCTTTCTAGTTGATGAATGACGGTCCTGAACCTGTAATTGTAATGATGTCCAAATGAGCATTAAATATCAACTGTTTTTAATGACTGTTTTTATAGTTTCACTGCCCAAAGAATGCACTAATGGCATGGAAACTGTCCAAATCTTTTTCCTTGTATTACTATCATGGTTTCCATTCTCCCCCTTGTCTACCTCTACCTTTATTTTGTTAATGATTGGATTTGGGTACCTTTTATACACAACTGTTCTAAATCCTTTTTTAGTCACTTAAGTCTAACAAACTGTCCCTTGATGTCATGTTTCAAATATGTTGGATGCATACTACTGTAATGTGAAACAGCATTACTGGAAACATTTGTATAATTAATTGTGGAATGCAATTTTTTGTTCACTTCCTTATTGTAAATTTCTACATCTAAAAATGGATCTTGTCCTTTTGGTAGTGGCTTACAACTTTGAAAAATTCTGTACTCTGGTTAATATCCGACAGCACAGTGTTGCAGTGGTATTGTTGTCACCTCACAACAAGAGGTTCTCTGGTTCGATTCTTGGTTGGAGTGCCTTCTGTGCAGAGTCTGCATGTCCTCCCTGCATTCATATGGGTTTCCTCCCACATTTCAAACACATGCATCTGGAGTGTTTCTCCCTGGGCCTCTGCTGAAAATTGGCTTTGTTTCAAGTCGGACTTTCCTGGTAAATAAATATCACTTAAAATTTCTTTCAAAGCTTTATCACCTTCGCTCCATATAAAATGAATCATCTATAAATCAATAAAATGTACATCTCACAGTATGACATGAACAAATTTGCAGATGAAAAAAAGAGCCCTTAAAAACAGAAAAAATGTTGGTTAATACCATATCTATACATTCTGTCAAAAAGTTGATTTCTCCCACAGTATAGTCCCTGCTTTTATTGAGCATAAATGATGTCCATTCCAAGCCTACTTCATCTAGAATGATCATATACAAAGAACTGACATCAGCCCTAACCAATATATAATTTTCTTCCACTACAACCTGTGACTTTTTTCTTAAAAATCAAAAGAATCTCTGATAAAAGATGACATTTGTTTAACTAATGTTAACAATGCATTTAGAAATTGCTTCTAATTTTTAAAGCAGGGGCTGATACTATTGGTCTGTAAGTTGGTGATCTGATATTCTTGTGAATTTGGGTACACAAAATAGTTTTGCTATCTTAGGTTTTGGTGTGAAAAATAAGTATACATTCTATCTGTTATTACACCTTCCAACAATTTTTCATACAACCAAAAGTCAATGTGTCTATTAGCCTTATTGATGACACGTTTGTCAACTTTTACATAAAAACGTGAATCTCCCAACAAACTTGTCATGTTGGATATATAATCTCTTTTCCAATCATTAACCATTGAGCCATCCTTGTCTGCCCTCTTAATTCTAATTTCATGATCCTTTGAGACCGTGTGAGGGGAGTCCCTGGTGGTATAGTGGTTAGGGTTTGGTGCTATCACTGCCGCAGCCCGGATTTGATTCCTGGTCAGGAAACCTTCAATTCCTTTTGTGGGTTGGAAGTCTGTATAATGGTTAAGGTGATTGCCTCCCAAGCAGAAGGCACAGGGTTTGATTCTCACCTCTGGTAGGAAAATTAGCTAGACTTATAATATACCAAAGGGGAAGATAGCCTTTAATTAGTTATGAACCTATGAACCGATAAGACTGACAGAAAAGAAGAGTATGTGTGTGAATGTGAGAAATGAGGGTCAGAACAAGTATGCACTCTCAGGGCCAATAGCTC
Source organism: Protopterus annectens (assembly GCF_019279795.1). NCBI lineage: Eukaryota > Metazoa > Chordata > Ceratodontiformes > Protopteridae > Protopterus > Protopterus annectens. Next base: position 825,554,374 of record NC_056730.1, read on the forward strand.
CAAACTGAAGAAGTCAATTTTAAAGAAACATTGTGTGTATGTGTGAGGTGGCATGGACAATATGAGATATACTGTGTGTGGGTCTGCAGGAACACAGCTAAAGCAGTTGTGCTTGTACTACATCCTGGCATCTTGGACTGATGTTTTGGCTCTTCAAGGATTCAATTCATTGTTGCCACCCTGGACCAAATGATTTATCTCTGCCAGAAGTTGCGTTGCAAGTTCTATGGCCCTGGTTAGAAGTTGTGTTGCTAGCTGAATGTAAACAATGTCTTCTGGAAAAGCTCTCATCATGACTATGTCCATAACCATTACCCTGTGGTCTACAGTGTCTGGATGTGGACTCCTCCACTACTGATGGGGCAGTGAAAGTAACACCACTCAGGGAGTAGGATATGGCTTGGCCATGACTATGGCCACTTTGGCTAACATCTTTACTATGTATCACTCTTTGACTTCATGGATGCTGGCCTTCTCACAGCAGACATTCCATAACATACACTACATAGTCCAGTGTGTCATTCATCCAGGCCAAGAAGTCTCACACATGGTCCATGCATGATCACACATCAGAATATATGCCATGAAGTACTCATACACTCTCTTCTGAGATCCTGGTGGAAATTGCCCGTGCCTCCATGGTGGCCTTGCACATATATTGGGTGGCAGATACTGACACACCAACATCAGGTAGAGGGCTGAACGCATGCCTCTTCTGGGTATCTCTACCAACACCCGTCTGTGGTACTTCACACTCATGAAGGCTAGGGGAAGATTTCACCAGCACTGCAACTGGGGTAAGCACAATACATGTTTAAGTGTATCCTCCTTAACCTTTCCAGTCTCAGATGATTCCATATCATGGGTATGTATAGGTATGCTGACTGTGTCCACACATGGGGAAGGAGATAAGGGAGCCACATCCTCTGTGTCAGACATATGCTCTGCAATGCCAAACTGTGCCTGTTCATCACTTCCATCATCAAGAGAGGTTACTGATCCTCTAATATCAGGTGGTAGTAATTCCGTAGTACTGGCACCAGCCTCACCTGTGAGTACAGCAAGAAAAGAGAAAAAGAAGAAATACAAATAAATGATCATAATATATAACCTAAACCAGAATAGAGGATAAATAGATGCAAATGCAAATAAACTTTATAATAAGCAGTGGCGGATTTAGGCATGGGTGCAGGGGTGCACGCCGGCCCCTTTTTCAATTTTTTTTTTTTTGGAAATCGCGCCAGCCCAACTTTTTTTGGAAGTCACAATCAATCTTTCCAAAGAATCCTGTCACCAACATGACAAATACATAGATCAGAGATGATTGGAGGTTGCAATCAGATGCAACCAACTGCATCTCTTGTAATTTAGGTGCGTTGGTGAGAGCTGTCAGTAATCATTGTGTTGTTGTCAGAAGACAAACAATCTTGTTCAATTTTAAAATAAAAATAGCTGGACAAATTGTCGTTTGAAACGACTTATAACTACTGCTACTAGGGAGATCTACTTTGAGGTATGTGCTAATTCTTTTGACACCACCAATTTTCAAGGCACCAAATAAGCGGGGTATGAATAGCACTCCAATTGTGCTAGAAAAACAGATTCAGATGCATTTGCACAAATCGAGACTAGTTAATTTCCAAAGTTATTTTAATATCCAGCACGTAAAGTAGGCATTGCCCAAATGTCACAGCTAGGCTGTCCCACATCCCTTGAACTCAAACCCTAAGGCCGGCGGTTACATACCATGTTGTTACTGCTACTAGGGAATAAGTTAACCTTTGAAATGGCTGACATCAACACTACTACTCATTCCCAACAGTTTTTAGAACAGAGTCTGCAGTCGGCCCCTGAGTCTTTTCCGAGTGGGGGGAGGGAAACAGACTGAAGGAGTGGGGACCAAGAGAAGGTGAGCTGTCACCAGGGACTGAGTGATTCTACTGGCATTAAGCATCTAAGGGAGACTTGAAAGGAGATGTTGACCACTGACATTTGCCATTGTTAAGACTCTTAACTTAAGAGACAGGTGTGTCAATGAATACCACATGTATTCTGATGTCAATTAAATGCTAGCTCATACAGCTGCATTTCTTAACCCATTCATCTAAAATCATTCACAGTTACTTATTCCAGCTCTTAAGACAGTTGTAAAAGTTGTGCATTTGACATGTAGTACGGTACACTTGCCCTCATACGGATACAGACGAGCATATGCACACACCCATGTGCCACCAGTTCCCACCATTAAATCAGTTTATTTCACTTTGTTTCAAATTGCTGCAGTTCTTTTCTGTTTAGTTTTCTGTGGTTCACTTTTCCCAATATCAGACAATTCTCAAATCCTCATTCTGGGAAACAATGCTTCATTCAGGTTAGGTGGTGAAGCACACATCAGCATGTTAACTGTGATAGACGCCAGCACAGCACTATATTCAAAACTTGCATTTAAAAAAATGTCAGTCTAGTTAGTGTTTGCTTTGTTATTTCTGTCCTGAAGTGCCATTATATTCTGTTAGTATTAGCATGTCTGATATCCAGCTGAATTCTTTATAATATTGTCTATTCTGCTAGTGTTGGACTAGCGAGTAGTCCTTATTGCTTCTTGGTGCCATGATTTGTTTGATGTCTGATATCATCTTACGACTTCAATTGATCTGAGCACATTAACTAACAAAGTGAATGACTGAATGAGGAAATGCCTTTAGATGACCCATAAATCCAATTGTCCATCTTATGCATTTATTTTGCATTGTCTTGTTTTGCTTTGATTCTTTCTCGGAAGACGGCTACAGCAGTTCCCTGCAGGTCCCAAGGAGAGTCCCCAGTTTATAAGCGATTTGGTTAGTATAAAAATGGTTAAGGGGTTCAATTCCTAATCAGGGAGTTTCAGCTCTACTGTATGTTTTTAATTATTTTGGGTATGTCTATCTGTGGAATAAATGTACTTACACAAGGAATCCAATGTATTGGGGGGTATTACTGTCCTTAAATGGTGTGGATATTCTATAAAAGGGCCTTACAGAAACATATGCCTAGTGCCAGAGCCATGGGCTCAAGCTTAATGCCAAGAAATGTATAGTTATCCCCTTTGGAAAAAAAACATGTACCCATGAACTACCACATAGGTGGCAGGACACTAAACATCGAAAGTGTGATGAGAGACTTTGGGACACAAGTGGACAGTGGTCTCACTTTCGATAACCACATCACCACAACAGTCAGGAAATCCTTCTATGTGGCACTCCTCATCACTAAGAACTTTTCATCCAGAAAAAAAGGTCATTGTCCCACTGTACTCATCCCTCATTAGACCCATTATAGAGTATAATGCCCCATTTGGTATGTACCTCACAAGACATCTGCAACAGCTGGAAAGGCCACAGAAATACCTCACTAAAAGAATCACAGGCCTAAATCAGATGCCATATGCTGACCGTCTAAAAAAATTCCAGCTATACTCTGTGGCATATCGTCTACTCAGAGGCGATCTCTGCTTAATATACAAGGCCATGTCAAACCCTGAGCTGTTGGACGTGCTCCACTTAAAGAAATCCCAATCCCTCAGAGCCACATGCTCCAGGGATCTAAACCTTATCATCACAATGAGGTTCCTGACCCAGAGACTCCCCATACTCTGGAATAGACTGCCCAAGCAGAGCACCTCATTGGCCCTCTTCAAAAGGAACCTTGATGATTGGATGGGAGATAGGAAATTCACCCCGGGGATCATGTCAGTCACCCTGCTAGACAGGGGCCCAGAGAAGTAAATATTGTGGGAAAAAATTTCCAGGGAATTGTTATGGCTAGGCTTGCATAGGCCTTAGGGCCGATAGCCTAGTACCAACCTATGAACCTATAAAAAGGAATATGTCGGCCTCTGTGTGTTTGAAGGTTAACATGGAAAGAAAATTACTCAAAACAGCTGGATTGATATCATTTTTAGGGGATTGGTTTCATATAGGACTTATCAGTTAAGCAGTTAAAACTAAATAAATGTAAGCTGCCTTCATTCAACATAAACAGCAAAATAAAATAAAAGTACTTTGCTTGCAGTTGTCCTTAAGTTAAATTGCATGTTTCAGAACCATAGAAAGGGTAATGGATGACCCTTACCAGTAGTCAAAACATTAACACTGTGCTGCTCCTATTTATGGAAATAGATTGAACTGTAATACAGGCACAATCTAAACAGTTTCAACTTTCCAATAGTCTGAATCAAGGGGTTGGAAATGCATGCACTGAAAGACATATGGAATATTTAATGTCCTAAATGTGAAATTCCTAATGCACAAGAAATTTAGAAATTAACTGTAAAGGTAATACCTGGGTATTGTTTTTGGATTATGATTATAATTTTGGATTATGACACACACACGCACATGCACACACACACACACACACACACACACACACACACACACACACACACACACACACACACACACACACACACACACTTCCTTTGAAAACCACAGGACTGACAATGCTGTTTAAGTGTTTATTGGGAAAAGTTACTTAAAACATAAGGGATGGTCGTCTCAGGGCATGAATGGTGCTAATTTCTGTACATCTATCTGATTGTTTGTTTGTTCATTTATTTATATCTGTTAACTAGTGTAGGGCTCTGATACTTGTACATCAGTTTCAGGCTCATTCTCTGAGTGTAGATATGGAAAAGGAGAAGCGGTAGTAAGTATACAAAATTTTACAGAAGAGACATGACACTTGCATGTTTATAAGATGTACAGAGTAATTTCACTAAGGGTATCCGAAGATGTACTATATGAAGCATGTTGTGTGGGCATGTATAGAAAACAGTATTTGGCATGCGAGAATAATATAGGTAACACATCACCCAGGCAATGGGTTTGAAATAATGGTTTAAGTCTTTGCCTCATAGACATAAGGTACAGAGTTTGATTCTAACCTTGGCTTATTGAATAGATTTAAAATTACCCTTCTGGGCAGTTAGCCTTAGATTCACGTAGAACCTATCACAAACATATACAGTATGTACATAGTAGACACAGTGAACCTCTCACAAGGCCTGTCAAAAGGTGTCAGTTATACTTTTTCGTATTTTTAATTTTCACCTATTGGTAAGGCAAAAGCTACATATCTAAATTGGATAAGAATGTGAGGTAAGAATAGAGATAGAAGAGTAGAGTCTGATTATAAAGTGGAAGGAGTGGGCTGATATAGAGTATATATAGGAAGAATATCAAGGTGGGTGGTCCATATATGGAGAAGGGGTTGGAACTGTAGGTGGGGTTCTGAAGTGATTGTCAAGAAACTATAGGTGATGTACTGCAGTGTAAAGAACATATAGAAAGCTGAAGCTCTTTTTTTTTTTTTTTATACTTTTGTTGGTTGAGAAAGATTAACAGAGTGGAAAATACTTTTTTAGTGGATGCCTGGGGAGAAAAGCTCCACAAGATACAGAGAGAAAGTAACACACATGCATATAAAAGTGCCATTGTTTTTAAGTAAAAATGTAAACCTGTTAATTGAACTAACATTTTATAAAAACTGCAGCGGTGGCTTTTGGTGAAATGTATTATGAATGCAACACATACAATTTTGTAGAAGAAACAATGATTATAAGACTGCACATCTTCCAAACAGCAAATGGCAAGTATCATACAGCAATTGAACAAGTGAAACGCTAGTTTGCAGTCAAGGCATCCGACAGGGCTCTGTCCTAGGCCCTTACTTGTTTAGGTTGCAGCTTTCAGATCTAACTTTTTCATTTGATGTGTTCTACAGTCTGTATACTGATGACTTGAAAATAGGCAAGCAGGTTTACATCTGTTATAGGTAGAGCACGTCAGCAAAAGCACTTGACTAAATGTACCATTTGGGTGCAGGAGAATAATATGTTGATAGATACATTAAAATCTAAATAAATGATATTTGAAAGACAAATTGAAGGGTAAATATTTAATACAGCACACAGTGATTGATGCTGTAGATTCATTCAAGGACCTTGGTGTATGTGTAGATGCAGTTTTAAGTATTTTAATCATACCAAATGGTTATGATGATTATAAAACTGTAGGATGCATATAAAGATTTATAATGTCTAGGAAATGAAAGAATGATAAAATCATTTGCAGGTTGCATTAAACCCATACTACAATATGAAATAACAACATGAAAACCTTATAAGAGAACAAGCAGTAGTAAACTGGAGTACAGCTAAAATATACCAAGGGCATTCATGTATGTGAAAATTTAAGTTATGATGAAAGACTAAAATATCTGAACTTGTACCCCTTATTCAAGTATATAGGGCATTTAGAAATGGCTACCTCTGAGAATGTTTGGGGCTAGCAAAGAGTAGTAGACAGTCATCAGAGAGTCTACATAGAAGATTATATAGGAATGAGAGATGATGCATGAAACAGACAACTAAATTATATTAAAGCAAGCACTAGTTTAAATATTTTTAAAAAAATAGCTTGGGTATTTATTATGGGAATGATTGTTTGGTGTATTGGCAGGTTAGAAGGGCATTATTGCACATGCCCAAACTATTTATATACGTGTGTGTGTGTGTGTGTGTGTGTGTGTGTGTGTGTGTGTGTGTGTGTGTGTGTGTGTGTGTGTGTGTGTGCGTGTGTGTGTGTATGTGTGTGTATATATATATACATACCTAAGTATGTATGCAAAGGAAATGTAACAATTTTGCTCTGCTGGCTTAATAAACTGAAAAAAAGCATAACTTTTTTCTGTGGGGAAAAATAAATTTATCACACACACACATACACACACACACACACACACACACACACACACACACACACACACACACACATAGTTTTTTTCTTTCGGCTGCTCCCGTTAGGGGCTGCCACAGCAGATCATCTGTTTCCATTGGCATTTTTGAACTGCTGGAGAGCAGCATTGCCTCCCCTCCCACACCCACTCCAGAATTTGTTGAAAGGAGAGCGAAGGTAAGTAGGACTTTTGTTATGAAAACACTAATAAAAGATCATTAATTGTGCTTAAAACCATAGAACGAACAGTAAACAATCCAAAAACATTACGGCCTGCTTAGGAAAGTTTTATGAGTTTAGTTATTTGGTACAGTCATTAAATTAATTTATCACAACATCTGTGATTGTGGTATAGATTTTATTTCTCATAACAATAACATATATTTCAGAGGGTTTCTTTCCAAGTTTATAACAGTGCATATGCCCAGTATGACATTGAAGGAGAATGATGTGACTTGGTATGGGCAACCAATCATCTTTTCCAGGCATGCACTGAAAATTCTTGTACTACCTGTACATGTGTTGTGTGCTGCACAGGAATTACCTATTTCTACTATCATATCCACAGCAAATTCATGTGCAACTGAATGTAAATTGATGTCTTTCCACACGTGATGTCAGAGCTTATTAAGGTAATCTTTTCACAGCCACCAAACCCAGTGTCCCACTTTCCCGCTTTCACCTGGTAGTCAACTAACCAGAATGCGCCCCCCCCCCCCTTTGCAAATTCCTGGATCCGCCACTGATAAGGTATACATATATTAATATTAATATATATATATATATATATATATATATATATACAGAGAGAGAGAGAGAGAGAGAGAAAGACAAATAACCTAACCTTATTATAATGTTAAAAACTGTCTGGAATTCTGGTCAGATTACTAGAAACCATAAACTTAAAGTTAGGTAGGGTCTAAATGTTCAGACAGTTTTAATATTATAGCACAACTTTATCCAATTCTGCTGTTCTTCAGAATGTCATAATATGTAGCAACACCATTTTCTTTTCTTTCTCTCTCTGTCTGCCTTTCTCCTTCTTTCTCTCTCTCAGTTAGGTAAACACAGGCTGTGCAGTGTACTAAATGCATACAGTTTCCATACATTCTTGTTTGTTTGTGTCTTTTGGCTTTTCCCGGTTAGGGGTCGCCACAGCAGAACTCCGGTCCGTTAATGATTGGCAGTTGATTTTTACATTTTTACGTACCGGCTTGCCAGGCCTGACGCACAACCTTCAACGAAGGTACGCCCATTCATGCATGTCTCCACGCAGAAGACGCTCTAGCTGAGAATCAAATCGGACAGCGTCTTACTGTGAGGCGACAACGCTACCGCAGCACCACCACCGCGGGTCCTATCCTGTATATTATTCTCTTGCTAGTCCCTGCCTTTCTCATCATTGTAAATTGTACATTATTTCTAATTCATATTTTTTATTAACATAACCTCAATCTCACAAAGCTTGTTTCGACAGACTAACAGTTTACAAACTATAACTTTTTGTTTTCCTTCTCTGGATTTAAATAATCTCCCTGCATGTCTCTTGTTTTGAGATTTATTGTCTCAATAAATGGCAGAGTAGTCTCTCTAACTGTTATTTTCTCGTCTCAGTGAACAACTGTAATGTATCACACCAAACTTTGATTTTATAGCATGTCATGACCCTGTTCTACACTTTTGGTCTGTCTCTCTCACTTTCTCTCACACACATACATACTGTCTTTGAGGTGCAGCATGAGCTACATGTTTTACACACTAACATTTTTCAAAAATCTTTTTTAGCCAATTAGAATTCAAAGGGTACTTCCTTGTTTGGACACAAGTGGATATTTAAACAATATATTTAACATCAGTAACTTAATCACTTATGACAAAGGGCTCATGTTAGCTGGAAAGCTAGCGTAATTGCAAAAGCTATGTCAGTCCAATAAAAGATATTACATCCCATCTGTGGTTCATTGTCTTTGTGTCATTGGCAGATGAGCATGTTTAATTACTTGATAATTACACCTGCTAATAGGAAGTACACTTAGAGAGGGTGTGTCATTGAGTATAGTCTTACTAAGAAGGTTTCATATGCATTTACTGACTTAGGAGATTACCTTTATACATGCTATAGTTAAATATTGTAAGAAGATTATGTACCTGTGAGGACAAAGTGGGTGTATGTCATATCAAATATAAAGAATATAGGCATTCATAAATAAGGCAAGCATTACAAAGTGTAATACCTTCATGTAAAAAGGGATAGCAATGAAGTAATGCAGACAAAAAAAGGAAATAACACAATGCTCTCTTGCAGAAATTTGTTTGTACTTTCACATGCCTTCACTATAGTAACATCAGCAAGGATGATATTCATCAAGACTTGTAATGTTAAAGGAAATGTGATAGTGAGTGATAGCATAGGTGTATTACACTCTAAATGTAAAACATCAGAATTACAAAGCTCAGTACATGTGCGTCTATACTTATGTCAATGTAGAGGTGGCAAACATTATTAATCATATCAATGATTTATAGTAAAGCAGTGGTTTCACGGTTCTAATCTAGGTAGGTAGACATCTCTGTGAAAGTAGGGATCTTTGCTGCCTACAGTTTAAATGTAAAAGACTACTAAGTTCAAAAATCAGTGCACTGATTTATAAATCTGTTTTTTGTGGCTTCACCCTTTGCATGCACTTTGCATTGCACATTGGTGAGTGTGAGAGGTGACTATCACTGAATCCATAGTTTCAACCCGAACTTCAAAGATAGTGTTATTTTGGGTGTTAGATCCTCTTTGAACTGGAAACTACTGCATAATGTATCTAATCAGAGGAAGGAAAGTATGTGTCCAGCTAAGTTTGCAGGTTTCTCCACATCACCTGCTAATACTAATGGCATAAGTAGCAATAGTAATACATGCAGTCCATGGAGGACAGTCCATCTGCTCAGTCAACTTCAACTAGCACCACACACCTATGGAAACAATCTGCTAGATTATCATCGAAGCCAATGAACTATAGTAGTGGCAATACTTCATCCTCTAATGCTTTCTCAGGATGTCAGTAAATAGGTTCATAGGTTTACAGGTAGATATTAAACTAACAACCACAATGGCCTTTTTAAGCCTAGCCATGCATCCCAAATCTTTGACAATCTCTGGTACCCCTGATAATTGTAAGCAGGGTCTTGGAAGATGAAATATTTACAAGCAAGGGCCAGGGAGATGAACCATTTACAGGATGCCTGTGTCAATTAGAGACATATGTGCCAAACCAGGGTTGAATTTCCTGTTTCTCATTCAGTTGTCCAAGTTACATTTGAATTGAGTTAGGGAGGAACTCTACTTCACATGGATGGGGAGCCTGTTCCATAGATGGAGTAGTCTCTGAGATATGTGCCTGTCCCTCCAGCAGGTCCTATTTATATCACAGGTGAGGTTTGTCTTTAGAATGGATAATTCTGATGCTGCTTGCTTTGTGGATATACTGGAGGTCCATCAGAGTGGGGTCTAATAATGCCTTGTATGCCAAGAATAGATCTCCCCTCAACAGTCTGCAGGAGACAAAATACAGAGATAGAGCCTTGAGGTGGTCTGCATAGGACATGCTACTTATGCCCTGTATTTTTTTAGTGAGAACCTCTGTGGACATTACAGTTGTTGGATATACCTGGTTAGGTACATACCAAAGGGGCATTGTACTCAATGATAAGTCTGATAAATGCTGAACACAGTGGAACAATGACTTCCTTGGACTTAGATGACACACTTTTGTTTATAAGTTGCAGAACATAAAATGATTTTCTCACTACTATACACACATGATGCTCAAAGGCTAGATTACTGCCCATGTGTGTCCCCAAGTCCCTGACTACTGGGTCAACTCTTAGGATTCTGTTATCAATATGACAGTTACCAGGGGTGGATGACTTTCCAAAGGATACTAGTATGCATTTCTTGGAATTTTGTTTTAGTCTATGGCTCTGACACCAGATGTTTGCCTGTGTCAACCCTTCCTGGAGAACATTTATGTTGGCAGAAGATTAAATTACAGTCCCTAAAGCAATCATCACCAAATTTAGTCAGCCAGTAGCATTGACATTGGCCTTAACTTCAGACAAGTAAATGCCAAAAAGGAGTGGACTCAGAACTGATCCCTGAGCAACACCACTTGTGAAAGCCCTCCTTTTAGAGGTGGACTCCCCAAGTCTAACTTCCTAGGTCTTGCCGTTAAAGCATCTGGCTGTACACCGGGTGACATAAGGGTTTGTATATAACCTCCTGAGTTTGTCAACAATGCCCAGGTGGGGTATTGTGTCAAATACCTTGGCCAGGTCAAGGTAGGACGTGTGAATCATTTTGTCCACATCCATTGCTTTGTTGACCGTCTCATAGGTTCATAGGTTCATAATTTGGTACTAGGCTATCGGCCCTAGGGCCTATACAAGCCTAGCCATAACAATAAGCTAAGTGGCTGACTTGAAGGGAGAGCTTACTAAGCTAATTGAACTATTTTCGCAAAGTGGCTGACTTGAAGGGAGAGCTTACTAAGCTAATTGAACTATTTTTGCAAAGTAAAAAGGATTTGGACAATAAAAGGGATTCTAACAGCATTATTCCTCTTTCTCCGTTCACCCCTGATAGTTCTAAAAGGGGAAATGACTTGGGCAACAATTGTGGTATAGATAAGGAACATGTTGAGCATTGCTGCTTTAAGACAACGCGTGACGTCATCATGTTGGCGCAAATCCATGATGGAGGTGAGAGAAGCGTTTCTACACCCAACGCTGGTCATATTATTCATTTGGGAGGTGAACAAGGCGTTTTTCCACCTAAACGACAGTTCAGAAGCAACTGTGCTGTGCAGTTTGAAGCAGAGATCGAGTCAGCATTTGTGGAAACTAGCAGGCATGCTGGAAAACGCCAGGAGCGTGAAAATTTTCAATTCTAAACCAGGTACTGTTTCTAAGTCAATGGCTGACAAGATTAACATTATTCATGGCTCTAATGGCCATTGTCGACCTCCTCCATGCAGAGGTGGGGTAGACAAAGAACCCTATTGTACAAACTGTTCATGTAATTATAAAAATAAAACCTTTCCAAGTCGATTGGGAAACAAGCAACATGAACTGGGTGGGGATAGATGTTATGTTAATAGTGGTTCTAGGGGAAAAAACAATACTGGTAATGATAATTCAACTAGTAATAACAAAACTGACAGGTATGGAAAGTTAATACAAAGACATTTTTCTTTTCAGGAAACTGGTAGTAGATTGTATAATTTGAATTCTGAGTCTAGAAATTTCAAGCATGTTGAATACACGTCTTTAAGGGAAATGATTTATGCTTTTGAAAAGAAGTTGTTCAAATTTAAACTGTGTGAAATGGAAATATGCTATTTAAATGAATGTATTAAGCAAGAGTTAGTACCACAGGGACTAAGGGTTTTTAAGTTTCCTTATGGAATTTATTATGATAATGTCACTGTAAAGAGTTTCTCTGAAATGTTTGATAAGTGGGGTTTGGAATTGTTGGTCAGAACTGTTGCTGTTTATGAATCCATGATTATTGGATTAAGGGAAGAAGTGAATATGTTGAATGAAAATATTAACACTGATTTACTGTTTTCCCAGTATGAAAACTTGTATTACAAGATTATCAGTAGGGTGGACCAAAAATGTGACAATATATTTAAGAAAAAAGTTAAAAAGATGGAAAGGGACAACAAACAATATAAGCAAGGTAGGGTTTATCCAACTGATAAACTGTTTTTTTATATGCAACAGCAGGAGGAACATGGTCCTGGAGGGATAGACAATTGGCTTAGAGCTAGCCTCAATATGGAGGTTGACATGGATGATATCCACCATGGTGACAATGATCTTGAGTGTTTGGATGACATTCAGGATTTTCCCATGCCTCGACGCTCGGAAAGAATAGCCAAACACAGACAAGGAATAAACAAGACTTACAGCAGGGTTGCGAAGCCGAACCAGACTTACAACCAATGGTAGATAGTATAGAACAGATTCAGAGTGTTGAAAATATTAAGTACAGTTTGGATGGTTTCAACATATACAACTATTCTAATTTTCCTATTACTAAGGATTTATTTTCATTATTTTCGAAGGGATTTAAGTTTGTACCAACCCACGTGCCGTATATAGCTTCAGTCATGATTGACCTGCAGTTGTATCTTAGGAAACTAAATTTGAATCTTATACTGTCAGATTAAACAAACAAGGGTGAATCCAACAAGGTATTAAAAAAAAGTAGCATGTTTAACCCCCCATTGCATCCACTTATAGTGGCATATGAGAAATTAGTTAGGGAAGATTTATACAAGACCTGGGGTGAAAAAAGGAAGGTTTTTAACAACTTGAACACTCGTGAAAAAAACACCCTTGACAGTGTCAGAAACAACAGGGATATAAGAATTATGACCCCGGACAAATGGGGTGGGGTGGTTATTTATGGTGTAGAGGAATACAATAATGATATGCAGAATATTCTATTCCAGGAGGATAGATATTCTTTATGTTCTAAAAATGAAATCAATATTTCCTACCGGAGATTGGATAGTTTCTTATATGAATATCTGATAGATCAGAGGATTTCGAAGGAAGAATACAACTTTTTATCAAACAAATTTCCTAGGATACCAACCATTTTTGGGATACCAAAGGTCCACAAAGATTTTAGGAAACCACCGTTCAGACCCATAGTTGCAGCCGTAGGATCCAAGACCCATAACCTAGCGGTTTATGTGGATGTGAAACTAAAACATACTGTCAGCAAATTTCCGCACTTGTTAAAGGATTCTTGGGACTTCTTGGGTCAGCTTAAGCAAGATATTTGGATGCCTGATTGTTGGTTTCTTACAGTTGATGTACAGGATCTTTTTTCTTGTATTCCAAAACTGGAAGGGCTAGATTTTTTCGAGGAAGTTCTTTTTGCCCACTCCGTTTTAAAACCTGATGAGGTATCACTTTTATGTGAGTTAATGAGCCTGATTCTTGAGAATAATTTCATATTTTTTGGTGGTGAATATTTTAAACAACTGCAGGGAGTTGCTATGGGTGCTGCATGTGCCCCTTTGTATGCTAACTTGGTGCTTCTAGGGTGGGAACAAAAATATATTTTTCAACCTGATATGGAATTTTTCATCCTGCATTGCATACTACGGTAGATTTTTGGATGACATTTTTATTGTGTGGAAAGGGGATGTAGCAGGAATCCCTAGGTTTTTGGAATATATAAATCAGACTACTAGGTATTTAAAATTTACTTTTCAATACCACCAGCAGGAAATTAACTTCCTTGATGTGCAGATTTTTAAAAAACAAAACAGGTTCCACTCCAAAATCTACAGAAAAAATACATTTTGCAATGCATATTTGCATTATACCAGTCACCACCCTATCCACCAGAAAAGAAGTATTGTAAAGGGGCAGGCAGTGAGGATAGCCAGAATGACCACTATAAAAGAGGACGTGATACTGGAATTTCAGAATTTAAGGAAGATGTTTTTAGAGAGAGGCTACCCGGGGTACTTCATTGATTCAATACTCCAGGAGGTTGGTGACAAATGGGGCACCGTGTACAAACCATTACTGGGTAGCATTAATCACAAACCAGTTGATACTGTTGATTTTGGTAATACCAGGGTTGGCACTAATTTCCAACAGGCATGTTTAGTGCAGTTTAGTCCCCTTTATTCTCAAGTTAAAACAACTTTGTCAAAGAATTGGAATATTTTTAGAACCAATCCTGAAATAATCCGGGTTCTTGGTGATAAACCTATTTTTTCCACGAAAGTAGGTAGTAACATAAAATCCTTGGTGGAGGTTTCCAGAAACTCCAATGAAAAACAGAGAAACTCATATGGTAGTAAGCCTTGTGGTAGATGTCATTATTGTTCCTATATAATGCTTGAACGTGACATCACTATTAATAATCTCAATAAGTGTCATATTTATTTGAAAAATGGGAACTGTTGTTCCAGTAAACTGGTATATCTTGCTAAATGTACTTCCTGTTCTTCATTCTACGTCGGAAAGATGGAAAGGATGTTGAAGAACAGGATATATGAGCATTTATATGATATCAAATGTGGAAAAAATACTAATGCATTATGCAAACACAATGGTTTGTGTAGAAATTTTAGTGGTTTTAAATTTGGTATTTTGGATTTTGTCACAGTGGATGTGAGGGGGGGTGATTGGCAAAATAGGTTGCATAAGAAGGAATTGATGTGGCAACTCCGACTAGCTGCTGACCAACCCCCGGCTATTAATGAACACCTTTCAATTATGCCTGTTTTGAAAGAGAAGGCAGATTTAGTATAATACACTGGCTGTTCAGTCAGTGAAGTAATTTTTAATATGCAAGCAAGTCTTTTTTAAAAATGTCAACAGTTTATACTTCTGTACTTTTGTATTATAATTTTTATATAAAAATATATATAAAAATGTGTTATTTTTATATATATATATTGTAATGGTACACATGTTTAATGCTGGACTTATTTATTTGTTTCATTATTCATGAGATTTGGCATGTTTGAAATATGATTTGTTAATTTCTAGACCAATGAATTCAAACTGTGGGTTATTTAAGCCTGAAAGTTCATATTTTAATTGTTCTGACGAAGTCATACTGTTTGATGAAAGCGCTTAACTATTTGTGTATTAATAAATTCTATCTGTGGACTCGCAACGTTGTGCTACTACTTCTTACTGGTTATACTTCAGCACTTCAACACCATCTGGTTGGACTAGCCATAACAATTCCCTGGCTATTTCTTCCCACACTATTTACTTCCCTGGACCCCTGTCTAGCAGGGTGACTGACGTGATCCCTGAGGTGAATTTCCTTTCTCCCATCCAATCATTAAGGTTCCTTTTGAAGAGGGCCAAATAGGCACTCTGTTTGACATGTATGGGCAGTCTATTCCATAGTCTGGAGAGTTTCTGGGTCAGGAACCTATCCCTCCAGCATGTTTTGTTTATTGTGATGACATGGTTTAGATCCCTGGAGTGTATGCCTCTGAGGGATTGGGATTTCTTTAAGTGTAGCATGTCCAACAGCTCTGGGTTTGACGTGGCCTTGTATGTTAAGCAGAGATCGCCTTGGAGTAGACAATATGCGACAGAGTATAGCTGGAGATTTTTAAGGTGGTCAGCATAGGGCATCTGCTTTAGGCCTGTGATTCTTTTAGTGAGGTATTTATGCGGCCTTTCCAGTTGTTGCAGATGCCTTGAGAGGTACATACCAAATGTGTCATGGTATTCTATAATGGGTCTAATGAGGGATGAGTAGAGTGCGACAATGACCTCCTTTTTTCTGGATGAAAAGCCCTTAGTGATGAGGTGTGCCACATAGAAGGATTTCCTGACTGTTGTGGCGATGTGGTTATTGAAGGTGAGACCATTGTCCACCTGTATCCCTAAGTCTCTTATCACACTTTCGGTGTTTAGTGTACTGCTACCTATGTGGTAATTCATGGGTACATGTATTTTCTCAAAGGGGATAACTATACATTTCTTGGTATTGAGCTTGAGCCCATGGCTCTGGCACCAAGCATCTGTTTCTGTAAGGCCCTTTTGTAGAGTATCCACATCATTTGGGGATTCAATAATGGCTCCCAGTTTGCAGTCATCTGCAAACTTTGTTAGCCAGAGTCCCTTAGTGTTGGCCTATACTTCATAGAAGTAGATGCCAAACAAGAGAGGACCCAGGACTGAACCCTGAGGTACTCCACTTGTCAATTGTTTGGAGCTGCGGAGTCAGCTAATTTTACAATGTGGGTTCTGTCAATAAGCCAGTTGGCAACCCATTGAGTGACGTAGGGATTAATGCCCAGTTTACTAAGTTTATCTATGATTCCATATTGGAGGATAGTGTCAAAGGCCTTGGCAAGGTCCAGATAGGCTGTGTGGACTGCCTTACCCTTGTCCACAGCTCTGGAGACTGATTCGAAGAAGTCAATCAGGTTCAGGAGACAAGATCGGCTCCTTCATGAACCCAATCTGGGTGGGGCTCAGTGGTTGAATGTTGCCAATGTCTTTGTTTATACGTTCCATGATAATACGTTCCATGGCCTTGCAGATCAGGCTCATCAGACTGATGGGGCGGTAGTCCCTGGGATCCAAGGTGGATCCCCCCTTGTGGAGAGGGAAACTGCAGCTGTATGACACTCAGTGGGCACAAAGCCTGAGGTGAGTGTATGATTAAACATGACACTTAGGTGAGGTGCCAGTTCATTTTGTAGTTCATGTAGTACACAGCCCGGGATGTCATCTGGTCCCATAGATGCTGTATTCTTATCTTTGGAGAGTGCGTTTTTAACCTGTGTGGCCGTTATTACCAGAATTTGGCAATCTTCCAGTATTGAGATGGGCCATTCTCAAACAAGTCCACCAGGTTAAGTAGGAATGACCTGCCCTTGGCAAAACCAGATTTGGATATGGTCTAGTGTATGGAGATTTCCTTTGTCATTATTGATTATGTCCCTGATAATTCTTTCCGTGGCTTTGCATATGAGACCAGTTAGATTTATGGGTCTGTAGTATGCAGCATCTGTAGATGGCCCACCTTTGTGCAGAGGTATGAATGTTGCTGTTCTCCATTCGTGAGGCATGAAGCCTGCTTGGAGACTACACTTAAATAGCAATTCCAGAAGGCCTGATAGGTCATGTTTCATGCTATTTAGAAGGCATCCTGGGGTATTGTCTGGGCCCATGTTTTGCAGTGTTCTTGGCCTTAGACATAGCATTAAGGACCTGTGCCTTAGTGATTGAAGGGGGAGTTATATTTGATGGCATTTCCTGAGGGAAGGTTGAGGGGGGAGACAGGAGTAAAGCTGGAGCTGAATTTGTCAGCTGGTAGGTTTGCTATATCTTCTGACAAAGTATAGGCAGCTGCATGTACAATGAGCTCTGCACACAATTGTATATTGCCTTTGAGGTTGTGGACATAGCTAAATAATGTCTTGTGGTTGTCCTTGGTCTGGGAGGCCAAAATTACATCTACTTTTGATTTGGAGGACTTTACCTGTCCTCTCAGTAGATTGTTTAGCTTGAGAGTGCTTTTATCCTGCTGGGTACTGCACCTCCTGATTTTTGCCATGATTTTTTCCATCTGTTATAAAGCCTACTGATGTTGTGATTCCACCAGGGTGGCTTGTTTTTTTAGTTAGATCTGTACTTCCTCCTGGTGGGTACAACTATTTCTATACAGCTAATAACATGCTTGTATAGGGTTTCTTTTGAACAGTTCCTTGTAGGAAACAGTGTTCTCAGAGTTTAAGGGGGCTTGAAATTTTGGCAGGTTATCACTTAATAGTAGGAAGCTAGTCTTAGAGTAGTTCCTGAATATTCCGCTGTTAGATAGGGTTCCATGTTTTATTTGTATTTCAAAGGAGACCCCCACCCCTAGACATTACACTAGGGGGTGTGCATCAGTCTCTCTTATAGAGGACCAGATCCAGTATGGTTGCACCCCTGTTTGGTGCATTGACAATCTGGGCCAGCGAGTTTATGTTTTCAAATTCCAAGAATCTCTGTTTTTCAACTTTTCAGTTTGGTATTGACAATCTTTTATATATTCTAACATTTTTCTTTAGTATCTTAGTAGTTGTCTTTACCAGTGTTTCTTTTTTCTCTGATATTCAGTTGGTTTTCAAAAACATTACATGGTTTATCTTCTCCTTGGAAAATGAGAGTAGTTAAACTCTGGCTAAAAAAAATAAGTGTGAGATATTTTTTGCTCAGGAGTGCAAAGTGGCAAAAAATCATGATCATGTTTGTGTGCCCTTTTCCTTATGGAATGGGGTTTTACTCCATAGTCTCAAATGAAACTTGAAAGATAATATTATTTTGGGTATTAGAGCCTCTTTGAACATGAAACTACTGGCAAAAGCATCTGATGGGAATTGTAGCTGGGTACTAGGTTTACTTTCTTCACCTCAAGTTATATGGACCCTGGGTTCTTGATATGGTCCTAACAACAATTACCTCTCTTTTTTACTGAGTGGGGATTTGTGTAGAATGGATTTGGTAGGGGATATCAATGTATTTTGTTTGACTCTCTGAGGGATAGGATGAATCCTAGGAGCACCACATATATGAAGGCCAAAAAGGATCTCCACAAAATTATTAGCCATTTATCCCTTGTGGATATTTTGGCACTTTAAAATCCTGAAGACACTACTTATATTTTATACTTACACTTACACTTATATTTATACTTTATACGCACACATACTTTATACTTATCCTTAACACTTATACTTTATACTTATATTTTATACTTACACTTATCCTTTATCCTTATACTTACACTTATACTTTATACTTTTATACTTACACTTATACTTTATCCATATACTCATACTTATACGTCTACTTTATACTTATACTTACACTATACTTTATACTTTTATACTTATACTTTATACTTATACTTACACTACACTTTATACTTTTATACTTATACTTTATACTTACACTATACTTTATACTTTTATACTTATACTTTATACTTATACTTACACTATACTTTATACTTTTATACTTATACTTTATACTTATACTTACACTACACTTTATACTTTTATACTTATACTTTATACTTACACTATGCTTTATACTTTTATACTTATACTTTATACTTATACTTACACTACACTTTATACTTTTATACTTATACTTTATACTTACACTATACTTTATACTTTTATACTTATACTTTATACTTATACTTACACTACACTTTATACTTTTATACTTATACTTTATACTTACACTATACTTTATACTTTTATACTTATACTTTATACTTATACTTACACTACACTTTATACTTTTATACTTATACTTTATACTTATACTTACACTATACTTATACTTACACTATACTTTATACTTTTATACTTACACTTTATACTTACACTATACTTTATACTTTTATACTTATACTTTATACTTATGCTTACACTATACTTTATACTTTTATACTTATACTTTATACTTATACTTACACTATACTTTATACCTTTATACTTATACTTTATACTTATACTTACACTATACTTTATACTTTTATACTTATACTTTATACTTACACTATACTTTATACTTTTATACTTATACTTTATACTTACACTATACTTTATACTTTTATACTTATACTTTATACTTATACTTACACATACCTCTCCACATGTCTTTACTATTAGTAGAACAGGTTATTTCTTTAAGTTTCACTACCTTAGGCTCCTTTGTGAGCCAAGCAGATATTATATCAGCAGTGAATATTGACCATCAAGCTGAGCGCCCCCATTACAATCGCTGGAAATTAGCAGGCATTATTATCTTTTCAGAAGGGCAAATCCCTCAGACCAGATGGACTTAAATATCTTTTCAGGATATTCTCCTCGAGCATTTATGGAGTTATTTCAATCCTGTCCATCTTGTTTATCTATTAACTACTCATCAGCCTTCTCCACTATTATGTTAATTCCCAAACCAGGTAAGGAAGCTTCTCTGCCAAATAATTATAGACCTATATCCCTAATAAATGATGATACTAAGTTATATGCTAAAATTCTGGCTCAACGGTTGGATCCATTGTTACCTGAGATCAAATTGGACATCTAAACTGCATTTGTTAAAGGTAGGAGTAATACTGTTCATTTACACACTGTTTTATTGTAATTTCAAGGCCTAAGGAATGTGCCAAAACCTATCTCTGCCCTATTCGTTGACTTCAAAAAAGCCTTTGATTCCATATGCTGGTCTGATATTTGGCAAATGATGTGTAATTTGGGTTACCAGCAGTACTCACTGATCCTATTCGAGCTATGTACTCCCATCCCAAAGCCTGTGTACTCACTAATGGTATGCTTCCCCCACGCTGTCTCTTAAGCAGGGATTCTATCAAGGCTGTCCCCTCTTTCCAGCTCTTTCTTGTTGGCTATACAACCTCTGAACAGGGTTTTAAACTTTTCTCACAATATAGATGGGTGGCCAATGCTTGGATTATCTACTACATTTCTGATGCTTGCGAATGACTGCATTATCCTAATGGAAAGCCCACTTCTGGATATCTTTTAAATTTATGACCAACTTCATATTTTTGGGAGCGTCTCTGGCCTAAATGTGAATGTTTCTAAAACTAAACTTTGTTTTCCAGATAACCCCTCAGCAAAACACCTGACTACCTCTGCTAACTCTCACCCCTTTCAGTTGCCTGTACCATACCCCCACTACCTTGGCATCAAAGTGCACTCTGATGTACAAGAGATGCTTAAAGTCAACTTCAGACACATTTGGGTTAAGGTCTTTGGGTTCACTGTTGGCATCAACATCACCTCTCTTTAATGGGACACATAGCTGCTATTAAAATTCTAGTTATACCTCTAGTATTTTACCTTCTTCATCACATTCCCACCCCTGCCTCCTATCAAGGGCTAACAAACATTATAAACATTGGTGTCTTCCTATATATGAGACAAGTTGACATATGGTCCTTTGCAGTACTCAATGTACCGTTACCTACTTTTCTGACTTGTGAATCCCAGACTGGGGTAAACATGCAAAAGCCTTCTTACTCTCACATCTCTTCTCACTTAATCATGCAAACTTTCTCCACTCAGCTTGCATTTTATCTTCAATCTTAAACTCTTTCACTCTATGGGCCTTATATTAGTATCAGAAATCAATCCCCCTCTGTTTGAAATCCTGGTACTCTATTAATATCTGTCATCTAGCCCTTATCTCTCTTTCTCAAAGTTTTAACTGGCCAGATATATGGAGCTCAATGATTCCCTTTTGGAATAATACCCAGCTTTTATTAAACAGTACCTCTTTAATGGAATGTTCATGGAAAAACAAGGGCATCAAATGGCTGGCAAATATGGTTATGTCAACAGATGTAAAGTATACCTTGGTTAGCTTTCAGGACTTACAAAGCACTTGGGGGTCTAAGCAGGTTGGACTTCTATACATTCTGCATTCCTAGGCATATGATTCATAGATCCCCCGTTTACACCTCTATTCCCCACCACTCCCAACCACAGGCCATTTTACCTAAAGTGAATTTAGTGAATAATTCTAATAAGACATTTAATGCATCCAGTATTTACTTGCTGTTGATAACACCCTTCATAGATGTCATGAAGGCCTCAATTCTTGATTGTCACATCTGGATGATGAGATCCCAGAGTCATACTTTACCACCTTTTGAAGTTTAAACTGTTGCCTTACGGCACGTCCTTATATCTACAATAAATATTGCTGTTTACTGTGGGTATTGGATCCTGGCCCTTCCTCATGTTATTTCATTAGAGCGTATCCTAGGTGCTACTCCTCAAGGAGTTCCCAATCATGGCTCTCTTTTACCTGCTTCATGTGGGCTGACTTTCGAGATCTGTTTTTACACCAGTGATGTCTTCCCTCCCTCTCTTAGAACATCCTTTACATGATATCCTTTCTTAATACAATCTATTTTCATATGCATTGTCACCTATATATCTTGCACCTCTTTTTGATATGCCAGTGTTATACACATTTGTCATTTTTCTTTCAAAATTGATTATTATTGTTTTTAATACTTTGCATTACAATACAACAATGCAAAAGAAGCAATGTACAGATTATTATAAATAAAAAACACATGCTCACCATGGATAAAATTTTTAAAGAGAAATTCACACTCTTATTATGTTAAGGTGGGGTAATACCCCTAATTGAAAAAGAGATGTATTTCCAAAAATAGATTATTGTATAACATCATTGTGTATATAATTTTGTATGTGAAAAAAATTGCTAAGTGTCAAGGAGCATTGGTGAGACTTGTGAACTATATACAATTTACACTATATGCAATGTTGGATGCCAAGGAGTGGGTGCGCTATATAACTACACATAATGATTCAACATCTGAGTTATATATGTGATTGGACTGTAAAAAATGTATTATGGTCTACTGATATTTGGTTTTATCTAGAGGTTTTGTTTATTTGCTAGAACTGTATCTAGTAGCGAGTTCCAGTATAGTTGATTGTAAGCTCTTTTTTGTGTTTTTGGTAGCTAGTTTGTGAGAGGAAATATACTTGATTGCCATACTTTTAAAGTTTTCCCATGAAATTGTGGTGCTGTTTACCCGGTTTAAGTAGAATTTGAGTAGGGCACACATTGTAATTAAAATATCTTTACGGATTCCTTTGATTGAACTTGGAATTATGTGTAAAATAGCAGTTTCCCAGGAAAAGGTGTTTTTTCATACCTTATTTATTCAAGTTGTGTTCTTAAAGAGCAGCATAGCTTAAAAATATTTTTGCAGCTACAAAATATATGGAGAATGTCATCATTTGCTTGGGAGCAGAAAGGACATGAATCCTTTTTATAGCCAAATTTCTTAAGAACAACTGGAGTGTAATAGGCATTGTTGTTAATCATAATCTGTGTGTATATTAGCTTTTTAAAAGGTGTTAGCTTTAGAGTATTGATTATGGCTTCTTGTTTTTGCTCTATTGAGATATTTTTGTTTATATCTTCCCAAATGTTTGAGTGCAATAGCGAAGGTTGGTGTTTGATTCCACTTATTAATTTGTAAGATGGTGAGATCATTTTCTTTCTTACAGATAATGATTTAATTATGCTTTGGGTTGTTTCTATTTTTTGTATAGCAGTTTTATAATTGGGATATTTCATTCTAATTAATGATATAATCTAATAAATCCAATGCGCAGTTTGAATTACAATAAAACACTCAATATTTATTAAAACAAAAAATAACTGGTAAGCGCTTACTGGTTGTTTTTTGCTTTAATAAATATTGAGTGTTTTATTGTCATTCAAACTGCGTATTAGATTTATTGCATTTACAATTGGAACTGTGGAGATTTATAATGATATAATCTGTCTAAGTATAGGGTCGTAGCTACGTGGCACTTTTAGTTGGGATCTTTTGTTTTCAAACGAAAATTCATTGTTTTGTAGGATATGCCATACATATTGAGTTTTATGTTCAGATTTATATGGATGGGTTGAAGCATAGCTAGTGTATTTTGTAGATTGACAGATGCAAATAAAGATTTGAAGGCTATTATTCTGTTTTTTAATTACTGGGTGTATTTTGTTGAAGAGTTTGTGGTTGTAATTGAGAAGGGGAATAGCTTTGGGCTTTATGTTCAAAGATTATAGTTGGTTGTACCATATTTTAACCCAGGTGGGGGACCATATGTTTTGGTACCATTGTATTCTGATATCTGAATTAATCGGTTTGCTTTTATTATGTGATAATGCAAATTAAAATCTGGGAGGCCCAAACCTCCTTTGTCTTTTGGAGGTGTGAGTATTTGGTAACAGATTCTCGTTGTTTTTGGGTACCATAGGAATTTAAAGAGAGCTTTTACCATTGATGTGAAGATTTTTTGGGGAATTTTTAAACTGAGAAAGTTTAGTTGGAATATAATTGTAGGAAGGATGTTCATTTTGATGATGGCAGGAGAGATGGGTTTATGTTTTCCCATCTTGAAAGATTTTGCTTGATTTTTTTTTGCCATGTTTTATGAAGATTAATTTTGAGCAGTTCCTTGTAAGAATGGGAAAAATTAATTCCAAGGTATTTTAATGTATAGTTGAAAGGTATGCCAGCTGAGGGGAAATAGGTTGCTTTATGGTTATATGGATTTAGGAGAAAAATAGAAGATTTTTGGGGGTTCTTTTTGTAGTTTGCTATTTTGGAGAAGTGTTCAATTGAGGTTAGTATTTTATGTAGATCTGTGTTAGGGAGCTCAAAATAGATATTCAAATAATCGGTGAAAGCCGAATATTTCACAATTGTTTTATAGATAATAGGGGTGTGGTGATAAGTTTTCTGGGTAATGTGGAGTAGTAGAGACTCCAAATATAAGTTAAACAAGAAAGGTGACAGGGGACACCCTTGGGTTCCATTTGTTATCTTTATGGGTTGGGAGAGTGTTTTATTTGCGAATAGCATGGTAGTGGCATTGTTATAGAGCATATTTATAATCTTTATAAAAGTTCGAGGAAAGTTAAAATGTGACATTGTTAAGAATAGAAAGTCTCGGTCTACATTCTCAAAAGCATTAAAGGCATTAATTGTAAAAGCATATCTTGGGTGCTTGTCCTTCACTAAGAGAGTTATTATGGTATCTAAGGTAAGAGTATTATCATATAGTTGTCTCTGTTTCATAAAACCTAACTGTTCTGGGGAGATGATTTTGTCAAGGGTTCTTTGTAATCTATTTGCTAATATTAAAGTCAGGATTTTTATGTCAAGGTTAATGAGGGCTACAGGTCTGTAGTTGAGGGGGTTGACTTTGTCAGAGTTAGGTTTTAGTATCAAGATTGTCTTAAGAGTTATTTAAGTATTTGTCAGAAATGCCGTGTTTTATGATGTAGTTATATAATTTTAATAAGATTGGTGTTAGTGTGTGGGTGAACTTTTTGTAGAACATTGCAATGAATCAGTCTGGGCCTGGAGATTTATTTATCTTTATTTTTTTGATTGCTGTTTTAATTTTGTTAGCTGATAAGAGACTTGCCAGTAAGTTATAGTGTTCATTGTCTAGACGGGGAAATTGTAAGTTGTTTAAGAAATTATTTTGTATGTTAGCTAAATGGTGTTGTTTTGCGGGCTTGTATATGTTATTGTTGATATCCCAGAAGGAGTTGATTATATCTGAGTTGTTGTACAAACTTTTCTCCTTATGAAGTATTTCTGGTATGTTTTGAAGGTTTCTCTTTATATTTATTAAGTTGTCTAGAGCGGGATTTAGGCCCATTCTGAGTACTTATAGAGGAGTTTTAATTCACTTATTGATTGTTTTTGTAGTTGTAATGAATAACGTTTTTTTTTTATTTCATATAGTTTCCCCTCTAGTTCTTGTGAGTATTGGGATTGGAGTTGTTGTTTGATGCTGTTGTATTGGGTTTCAAGTGAGCGAGTTTGCTTTTGTTCTTTTTTTTGTATAGGGATGCTATCTGGATTAGGATACCTCCTACTGCAGTCTTAGTGGCAGCCCATTGTATATGTAATGGGATTTGGGTCTGAGATATGTCATGCTCTAGTTGGGTTATTAGCTTCCGAATCTCCTGCACCACCTCCTTTTGGTTTAGAAGATTATTATTCAGGTACCAATTATTAAATCCACAATACAGAGAGTTTTGGTAATTTGGGTTACTTGTTAGTGTGATTCTAGAACAGTCTTAAATTATTCTTGTATTAAGCTCATAGTTTTGGATTTGTTTGGAAAAAGTGGAGGAAACTAGGAAAAAGTCTATTCTAGACTAAACTTTGTGTGATGCTGAAAATGAAGTGTATTTGTTAACTGATCTGTCATGGTCAACAGTTAAGTAGGGGTCAATAAGATTAACGTTTTGTGAAAGGTCATTTAAGGCAGAGGTCATTTGAACTGGTTGTCTTTCATTTTTGTTAGAGCTATATCTTAGTGGGTCAGTTAGACAATTTAAATTGCCCCCAATAATAATAGCGTGAGCAGGAAAATTATTAAGTAAATTATATATTTCATAGATAAAAAGTTGCTGGTTAGAGCAGGGACCGTAGACATTCAAAAAGAGAATACTCTTTTTTTGTTTTGGGTGTGAGCTAGTGAAAAGACACCGTCTACCATTTATGTCATATTTACTATTAGTTATAGCTCCTGGGAAGGATTCTTTAATTATTATGGCTGCGCCTTTTGAAGCAGAATTGTCCCCTACTGAAATAATCTGTTTAATCCAATTTCTTGAACTTACTTTAATCCATTTGTCGTTGTTCAGGTGGGTTTCTTGTAGGAATATAAAATTAAATTTGCTTTGTTACAGTAAATGTAAGACTAAGTTCAGCTTTCCTTTTTCATGTAGACCATTCACATTCCATGAATCGATTTTAAACATATTTCCTTGTGTTGGATGTAATTTGAGTATGTGTATCTTTAGAGTACTATTAAGTTTATGTGTATTTATAAAATAGTAAAAGTTAAAGTGAGAGTTTGTTGGTAAGATCAATCTGTTTAAGGAGGCATCCAGCTCTTCATCTCCTACCATAGTGCCTATCCACTTATCTCCCTTTTTTTGGTGTGTTTGTATCATGAGTATTAAGTTTGTTGTGTGTATTGCATCTATATAAGAAGAAATAATTCAGATCTAGGGAGATAACAAATAAATCAGTGATAGTATTCCAAGTGACGCTAGACATTCCTGACATACATACCTCGCTCCCATGCTAAGTTATTCCCTCTGGAGCTTGTAGTTGGATATGTGTGGTTGTTTAACAATGGGTGTGAGCATTCTATAGAGTTGTATTATGTTTTGAGGTAAAATAGGGTTTCTCTGATTTTTGTCCCTTTAAGATAGTATGTTTATAAGTAATTAAGGGGGTTTAGTAACACTTGTTGCAGCCACTTGATATTTCCAGGCTTCTGTCACGAATAAAAGCAGATTATACCCATTAAAAGGTGCCTGCTTATTTTAAAATAGCTTAACCATTTCTTTAGTAAACAAGTCAAATTAAATTAACTTCCTAAATGTTTTTTTACTTAAGGTATATATCACAGTTCTGGAACCTATGTTTTAACATATATCAATCCTGATGACTGTTCTTTTCTTTACCACATGGTAGATAGAGGCCATATAGAGCAACAGTAAATGTTTGTTTCTCAGGATAGCTATTTTCCTTAGGTAGATATCATACATGCCGAGCTAGGTAGAGGTTTCTTTTAACTGAACAAGAACAATCCGTAGGTGCAGTCTAATTAAGTTACTTCTATCACAACTTTAAATAGTTAGATTGATTTCATAATTTAACAGTACCTTTTTCACCATTTTCACACTTTATTGCTGTGTCTTGCTTGTTACCGCATTAGTATTCGATTGTTTCCCATCTTTTCTCGATGCCTTTGCTATTCTCGGTGCAGGTATCCTGGATCCGAATGCAGAATACTATTTTTATTGATAGAATTGCTTTTGCAATGTCCCAGTAATGCTTTGCAGTTTGAGAGCTGCGGAAGAGTTCCTTTTACCCTTTAACCTCCAATGAGGTTATGAGAGATGATGCTTCCTGGCTTCCGAACATCGTGACGACAGTTGGCCCATGTGTAAAAAGTGAGTTTTCGATATACGTATCGAACTAGCCTCACTTTAAAGTAAAAACTGGTGCAGGATTTTTGCAGAGACATTTTATTTTATTATCTAGTTTTATTTTTCTTTTTGGATCCTTATATTCTGAGAAAGTATTTTCTTGTGGTTTGGAACTTGATTTCAAATGAGTGCGCTGCTGCATAGTCATTTTAGGGAACCTGTTTCAGGAAAGAGGTTACTATATAAAGGGCTTAGTTGTTTTAGCCACTAAAGGATATACAGTTCTTTGAAGGATTGTTTTGGTGATTTTCATGATTTTGTGCTGAAATTTTTGTCGTCCATACTTGCAGTACAGTGTGTGAATCATTCGAGCTTTTGGTGAGAGTAATTGCTCTTTAACAGGAGCTTTATTTATCAGAGATTATTCTTAAACCTGAAGAATGTTTTGGTAACATTGGAGTTCTAATTCTTCCTTGATTATCTCACTTCAGGCAGTTTGTTAAATGCTTTCTTAAAGCAGTTTTTTCTTCAGCAATGCTCTGTATCTGGTATTACTGGTCTTTGTAACTGAAGAAAGGTTTTGCAGGGTATTACATTTGGAAGTGTATTTTCCTGTTTATCAGATATGAGCAAAAATGTGATAAAGCTTGCCATTCTTGCTTTATAGGAAGAGGGAGATCTTGCGAAATATCTATTTTATGTCCCCTGCAAGTTATGTTTCCCTTCTGTTTAGCAGCCGTTAGGATTGCGGAAGCGTGTGCAGCATTCAGTATTTTTGCATATATTTGCCTGGGTACAGTTTCATCTTGTTTTTTTGTGAGTGTTCTATGTGCACATTCAATAATCATTTCTTTGGCTATGCTTTTATTGTCTACTATTGTTTCCACAATCTGTTTTATTATTACATTAAGTTGGGTTTGGTCAAAAGTTTCAGGTACTCCTCTAATGATTATGTTGTTTCTGTGACTTCGTGCTTCGAGATGAATTATTTTTTGCTGTAGCTCATTTAATGATCATTCATTCTCTTTTATTTTTGTTTTTAAAGCTTTAATGTCTCTTGTGTTTTCTTCCATTTTGGCTTGGTTGATGCTTAGTCTCACTGCAGTTTGTTCAATGTTAGATCCAACAGTGCTTAATTTTTTTGAAAAAGCTTGGATGTCATTTTGTAGTGGTAGCAGGGCACTTTTGATGTCATCTACTGAGTATGTAGTTTCATTTTTGGATCTTAACGATAGTTTAGTAGGTTCTTGCTTGACTCTGGTAGTTTTTTGTCTCTTACTTACAGTATCTTTTTTTCTGGAGATGCAACTGCAGATAGTTTTGTTTTAATAGTTTGTGTTTACATTTGTTCTTTACTTAGATCTTGTGAATTAGACATTTTGGTTTATTGTAGTTCTTTTTTTTGGTTGTTTCTTTTCAGGCCGCGGTTATTTCAAGAGGAACCCAGCCACGTGGTTGCTGTCTTCAGTCTTGGTAATTGAAAGGAAGGTAAATTGAAAATTCTTTAGTTTTCAGGTTTGAAGTAAAACTATAGCCTTATTCTGTATTTATTAGATGAGGTTGATTCAGAGACGACCAAATTCAGTGTTTAAAGCATTTGATGATGTGGCTAGAATGCAGATTTATTTTGTAGATTATCTGAGCATCAGCTAATACATGTCTAGGTATCAGCGACCATCTTGGAATATACACATTTGTCATTGCTAACTCAGCCTACCTGTTTAATTCTTAATGTGGACATAGTTCTCTATCTTACCTTTTTCTCTTCAGTAATAATGTGCCACTTATCCTTCTACTTTGTAAGCTCTTTAAGGTTGTAATATGGTCAGTTTATCAAATGTTTCTATTTACTATGTGGGTCATAGTGCATATTCCACTTATTAATTTGTTCATGTTCTTTAATGTTACTCAGTGCTGTTTTCAGTTTTCCTATAAAAAAGGTTTAAGAAGAAACTCAAGTATTTTTTCTCATGTGCATAGACAGCCTCTGATAGCGCAAATGAGACTGTTAGCTCTGCTTCTTAGCAAACTCTTTGGACAGTACTGAATAAAGACAATACAGCTGTCATATAAAATTTCTGACTGGGTCAATGTATTAATGCAGTAAGTTCTGAAGAACAGCACAAACAATGCTGGGTTTGAATCCACATTACAGATTGTTTTAATCTATGGGTTAGAATAAAGATTGTTGAGTTCTTTTTTTTTTTTTGTTGTACTTGAAACTGAAGTTCACTTACAAATTAAAAGATGAATGTTGCACCACAAGCATTTCTAATGGACATTAAACACATTACATATAATCCGTATCAGGTGCATCCCTCATAGCATTAATCATAGTAAGTTAAAGCACACTTGCATGTGTATGATGTTATAAATAGTTCTTGTGTGACAGTAAAGGACATTACAATTAGTCTCACTAGGTTTCAGGGAAATCTGAAGTTGTCAATAACACAGGAATAAACATATGTTTGAACACGGCTTCAGTGGAATAAGATCTGCCATTATAACCTCATGTCCTGTAAATTCTTTATGGTCACTTTTTCAGTATGTGTTATAACATTAATGCATCATGTATTCTATGAATACAAGAAGTCATCACACAGAATCAGTATGTTACAAGCGTGTTTTTTATTTATGTAATGCTTGGCATGGAGCAATGTCAGTATGCAGGAATGACTGTAAAAAAAAAAGGACAATTCACATCCTACGCAAAAAAATCAAAAAGCATTCATGCATGCACTAAGACTTTGCCATCATCCACACAAATATCCTTGGCATGCTTCATTTAGCATTACATATATCACAAAAATGAAATCAGTGGAAACATTTCAACAGAAATTCATGTTTTAAATTATTAATCCAATAAAGGAACAAATCAATGGGCAACAGTCACAAGGTTCAAAGATTTGGTCTATCTACATTCCTGCCCTATGTTGTATACCTCAACATGCAACCTGGGGGTGTCAGTCCTCCTTCAATATTAATAGTCAATACCCAAGATTAAAAAAAAAAAATCAGCTTCGTTTTTACATATGTTCAGGGCACAGGTGCTATTACTTATAATTTTTACAATTTATGTGGCACCAAGGCATTATGTATGACTTAAATTAACTTACATAAGAGCAACTCTGAATGACAACAACATCATTGAGATTGTGATGTTATATTTGTTTGTGACAATGCTCCAGTTATGATTGCCATCAACCACGCCAGAGCACATGCCAGAGGTGCCAATATATCATTCATGCTATAAAGGAGATATCATCCTTAAACAGCAGTTGATGAAGTCACTGTGGAACATTTGTACATACACTTATCAGCACAAATGGCCAAGTCTTACTGCTATGTTTCACACCTAAAGTGGACATTGAAAAAAATGACATCCATATTTATTTCCATTCCAAATGTATGATTTCCATAGCACAAAATCAGTTGCATAGCTTGTCTGTCATTGTGCACAAGCTGTTGCAAGCAAGATCTGAGTTTGCTGCCAGGTCCTGCCATTTCATCTGATATTGTTGATGGTGAGGGTATTGCTCCATTTAGAGCCTGAAGGTGGTGTCAGGACAAGTCTGAGATTATTGCTGGACTCTTCACAAAGTCTTAGAGCCAAAGAGTGTTGGAGGAAGACAATACCAGGACCCAGTACAAGGCTGAGAATTAGTATAACTTGGCCAAGGCTGTCACCAGTGCAAATGGCATTCCACACATAAGTGAACAATGCTGGCACCATTAAAGTGATATGAAAAAGTGCAAACAGGGCCTCCTTCATTGAAGGGAGGAATATTTTAGAACCAATGACCCACTTAATTTTGATACCATGACTTGCCAATACAAAAGGTATTTATTACAATTCCTTTTTGTTTTCTGTTCTGTACAGCTTCTGAAGAGGTAGTAGGGAATGAGAAGATGCACAAGAGAGACTACAATTCTTCAGAGAGGCACAGAGTATATATTGCTCAGGTATGAACAATAGCCATTTTATAATAGGACAGTATTTAAAATCAGTTCATCAGACCTGAGGGCATCAAACCACAATTGACACAATAATTTAATGAGTAGGTGTATTCATACATAATGAACATACATACCTGCTCACATAGCTCTTGCAACATTGCATCAGTCAACCTAGCAGTGTCTATGTTCAAATCCAAGCAACAGTAATTAGTGTGTATTACCTAAAAGTTTATAATTCTGCAATCAGTAAGTTAGTACAACATTATAATAATTTCACATGGACATTTTATGAATTGGAGTGCATAAAGTATATATGCATTAGTCACATATCTCTTTGCCAAGCACATGTAATACTGAAGATATGTGCTGTTTAACAGACCTGTATAGCTTCACATTTATATGTAGATGTGACAAATTTTTAAATTTGTATCTGTCAATATGGATGGAATTTGATATATTAACATGACATGGCATTTATGATACTTTCTCTGTTATCTCTCCCCCAGCCTCTTTCCCTATTTTTTAAATTATTATTTTTTTGTTTATAATGACATTTGGATGACAATAATACTATAATACAAATGGCCACCAGCACAAGGAGCTAGACTATAGACAGGGAATCTGACTGCCATTGTTCCACAGGTGGCTGCATTGGCACAATGCAGGCAGCAAAGACAACCAATACTTCTGGGTCATGTTCTTGCAGCATTGCCTCCCAAATGCCCAAACTGCTACACTGCCTGTTCCAAGAGCATCATATAGTTCTGCCCAGGGACTGGCACAGTGGTACCCATCCAGAGCTGACATGGCTGTTCAAAGAGATAATGAGTTCGATGTCTGCATCGAAAGACTGGAACAAACCCTGCACTGAACAGCCAGCATGATGCCCCATCTGGCAGGGGCCAAGGTTTCTGGGGCAGGAAACAGTGAAGAAAATGTAGAGGGGGTAGAACTAGAATCTCGCTGTACTCATCCTGGCTGAGTATGTGCCTTTGAAGTTCCATACTTGTCCCCAATCATGGTGTCCTCCAACCTTTGTATCCATCACCATCTATCTCTGTCTTGTACGTCCTGCATGTCTTCACCTGCTACCTAACTTACCCTTCCTATTTACCATTTTATTCCTAACAACATCCACACCATTCGACTCTCTCTCAAAAAAAAAAAAAAGAAAATGGTGACCTTCCATTTCCCAAAAAATATGTCCCATATATAGGTCTCCACATTGCTTATGTATGTGCATGGCCACATGACATTATTAAATTATTGTCACACACCCTTGATGTGGTGACTAATCCAAATTCCTCAACTTATTCATAGGAGGGCACTGTTAGATTATAAAGAGGTAGATAGCTGTGATGCTCTCCCACCACCATCCTGCACATTCCTTTATTCTTACGCCAGTGGTCTACCCTCTTTTTGCTCCCCATTTTCACCACTGTCTTATCCACCCCTTTTTAAACCTTTAGTCTGGGCAAAAAATAGATTCACACACACAAAAACACACACATGCACACACACACACACACACACACACACAAGATGCACACACACGCACACACGCACACACACACACACACACACACACACACACACACACACACACACACACACACACACACACTCACACACACACACACACACATGGCTAGATATGACCATAAACCAAACTCTCTATTTTTGTTCTTAGCATTTGCATGACAATTGGCATAACACTCTGATACAGACAGTAAATTGACAGGTTACACCCTGAAGATTTTACCTTCATGCTCAGTAAAGCTGTGCTTAGCCCTGCTGTGTGACAGAATGGAACATTGATATCACTATGAGGATGCAGTTCTTCTCACATGTTTAACAGGCTGTGGGATTTAATATACACCACACAGGATGTTTCAGTTCTCATTACTCTAATGATGTCTGATGCATATGTACTCCATTGCTTCATACTTTGCTCATTGTCCCTTCAATTTTGTGAGTTTTACTACCTGAAATATGACCTGCTCTGTGGTTTGGTCAGATAATCCTCCGAGCTACAGAATGTTGATGTGGATTAGCAGTTCTTCGAATCCAGCAATATGTCAAACTTCAGTTCTGTTTTTCTTCCAAATAACGTTTTCACTTCTGCAGTATTGCATAGATATGTCAGCCCAAGACAAATATCCTGCATAATTAGCATACCAATATCCCACCCTAATGCATACCTTTTCACATCTAAGTGCAAGACATCTGGACATAGTGAAATACAATGAGGGTACAAAGGCTGAAGAATAGGAACAAATTACAATTATTGCTACTATGCACTTAAGAAGTTACTATAATAAAACGTTTTGCAGTAGCATGTATTTTCTGAACGATTTGAAGTCTGGGACATAGATGTATGTTATCATTTTGCTAGAAAGCACAAACTGTACAAAGAACACAACAACATCAAACCTTAAACGTGTGGACATTCAGCAAATCTGTGGAACATGAAGAGATATGCCACTGTAATATCCATAATATGAGCACCTAATTGTAATGATAGTGACATGTGTATATGATGACACAGAAGACATTAAAACTACATACAAATGCATGTTATGAAATGACTCGGAATCAGAAATGTCTATATGCTTGTACTCCTTAGTTGTGTTATGCATGGCATGCAACACCATAAACCACTACTATTTCCTGTTCTATGTTTAAAAATTGAAAAAAGTAGTTATGCGTATGCTAACATTTTGCCATCAGTTGTGCAAATGAACTTGTCGGCAATGAGTTTCACTAAGGGATTTTGACAGGAAGTAATGAATGGCAATAGCTACTATTACTTGTTAAAGGCTTATTGGCTGTCTACTTAGTACATAATATAAATGATTTTCCACTGACGCACATTACCCTACCAAACGTGTACCAGTGAAGAAGGACCTTTGGACACATAGTTGCATAGTTGCTGAGTAGTAGTAATGAGTGTACTTTTATATGTTTGACATGTATGTCTTCTTGTTACATTGTACAATCTATACACATCACAAAGTCTGCACAATGGTACACAAACTAAATGAGAACTTCATGCAATGATTTTGAGATAAACACTCAGGAATGCATGGATGACACATCACTGGTTGATAACTGTGCTCATCATCCATCATATGAATGGTCAATACACCTTAATGTGACACATATGGATATCATTCACACTACAATGTCTATGAATGAAGTGATGTATGAGTTATTTCAGCAGTATGCATTGATTTCTGATCAACACATTACTATTTTGTCTGCCTGTCAAAACACATTCCTATTCACCCAAACATGTAATTTACACTGCAGCTATGTGCTGTCCTGCATAAGTCTTATCCTGTGGCATTGGTTGTTTATACAATGTTCATAGGTTCATAGATGTTTACTAGGCTAACAACCACAAGGGCCTTTTTAAGCCTAGACATGCATCCCAAATCTCTGAAAAGTTCTGATACCCTTGATAAGAGTAAGCATGGACCTGGGAGATGAACCATTTACAGGTTGCCTGTTTGCATCAGAGACATAGTTGCCAAACAAGGGATGAATTTCTGGTTTCCCATCCAATTGTTCAAGTTGCACTTGAATTGGATTAGGGAGGAACTCTGCTACACATGGATGGGGAGCCTGTTCTATAGACATGATAGTCTCTGGGATACATACCTATCTCTCCAGCAGGTCCTATTTATATCACAAGCAAGGTTTAAGTCTTTAGAATAGGTAATTCTTGTACTGTTTGTTTTGTGGATATGCAGGAGGTCCATCAGAGTGGGGTCTGACAATGCCCTATATGCCAGGCATAGATCTCCCCTCAAAAGCCTGTAGGAGACAGAATACAGGGATAGGGCCTTGAGGCAGTCTGCATAGGACATATTACTTATGTTCTGTATTCTTTTAGTGAGGAACCTCTGTGGATATTCCAGTTGTTGGATACACCTGGTTAGGTACATACTAAAGGGGGCATTGTACTCAACGATAGATCTGATGATTATTATCTATGTGTGTCCCTAAGTGTCTGACTACTGTGTCAGCTGTAAGGTGTGTGTTGTCAATATGATAGTTACCAGGAATGGATGCCTTCCCAAAGGATACTATTATGCATTTCTTGGCATTTAGTTTTGGTCTATTACTTTGACACCAGTTGTTTGTCTGTGTCAGCCCCTCCTGGAGAACATTTGTGTCTGTGTGAGATTCAGACAACTCCTAATTTGCAATCATCTGCAAATTTGGTCAGCCACAGACCAATGACATTGGCATTGACTTCTGAGAAGTAAATGCCAAAAAAAAGTGCAGTCCAAGGACTGATCCCTGAGGGACTTTACTTGTGACTGGCCTCTTTGTAGAGGTGGACTCTCCAATTCTAACTTCCTGGGTCCTGTCTGTGAGCCAGCTGGTTATCCACCGAGTGACATGGGTTTGTACCTAACCTCTTGAGTTTGTTAACAATGCCTGACTGGAGTATTGTGTCAAATGCCTGGGCCAGATCAAGGTAGGCAGTGTGAATGATTTTCCCCCTCATTCATTGCTTTGGTGACCTTCTCAAAGAAGTCCACCAGGTTAAGTAGCCATGATCTGCCCTTTACAAAACCAAACTGGTTTGGGTCCAGTTTCTGGAGGTTTACTATATTTATGTTGATCATCTTCATGATTATTTTTTTACATGGCTTTACATATAAGACTAGTGGGAATAGTGGGTCTGTAGTTTCCAGGGTCTGTAAATGGCCCACCTTTGTGCAGGGGGATGACTGTTGCCTTTCTCCATTCATGAGGCATGAAGCCTGTTTGGAGGCTACAGTTAAATTGTAATTCCAGAGGCCCTGATAGGTAATGTTTCATGCTATTTAGAAGACATCCTGAGATATTGTCTGGGCCCATTGATGCAGTGTTCTTGGTCTTAGAGAGAGCATTAAGGACCTGTTCCCTAGTGATAGTAGGGGAGTTATACTTGATGATATTTCCTGAGGGAAGGTTGAGGGGGAGAGAGTAGTAAAGCTGGAGCTGAATTTATCAGCCAGGATGTTTGCTATATCTTCTGGCTCAGTATAGGTGGCTCCATTTAGAATGAGCTCAGCACACAATTGTGTATTGGCTTTGAGGTTGTGGAGATAGATAAAGAATGCTTTGTGGTTGTCCTTAGCCTGGAAGGCCAAACTTACCTTAAATTTGGCTTTGGTAAACTTTATTTGTCCTCTAGGTTGTTTGCTTAGTTTAATGAGAGTGCTTTTATCCTGCTGTGTGCTGTACCTCCTAATTTTGCCATGATTTTCTTCCTCCTGTTATACATCCGATTGATTTTGTGATTCCACCAGGGTGGCTTGTTTTTTGAGTTAATTCTGTACTTTTTCTTGGTGGGTACAGCTGCCTCTATGCAGATTTTAACATGTTTGTATAGGGTTTCTGTGAACATTTCTTCATAGGCAGAAGTGTTCTCAGGGTTTATACAGGCTTGAAAGTTTGCCAGGTTCCCACTTAATAGCAAGAGGTTAGCCTTAGAATAGTTTCTTAATATTCCCGGTTTAGCTGGGGGTCCAGGTTTTATTTTTACTTCAAAGGAGACCATTTTGTGGTCTGACCTTACCAGGGAAGGTATTACAGTAGGGGGTGTGCAACACACTCCCATATTAGTGAGGACCAGATCCAGTATGGTTGCACCCCTAGTTCGTGTATTGATTATCTGGTCCAGCGAGTTTGTGTTTACAAAATCCAGGAATCTCTGTGCATGTATGTTTAATATTGCATAGGATTTCCAGTTAATAGTGGGGTAATTAAAGTCACCAATGAATATGGTATTGGGTTGGATAGTTAGTGTTTCTAATAAGTTTAATTACATGGTATTGGTTTCCTGAGTCATAGAGGGGGGCCTATAGCTTGCAAGGAAGTGGTATTGGATTTTACCTATAGTGACTTGAACATGGAGTAGCTCAAGTGCCTTGTCTTGTTTCACTAGCCTTGAAGTATATTTATTTTTGATGTAAACAGAGATACCTCTACCTTTAGTCCCTACCTCTGAAGTAGCTGGTCTAAATGTGTGTAAGGCATTATAACCCTGCACTGTTGGTGCGCTGTCCGCAGTTTTAAACCACATCTCTGAAACTGCACAGACATCAGCATCCTCTAGGGTAAAGAGAGCTTCCAGGGAGTGGAGTTTTTTGTTTAGGCTCCTTTCATTGAGCAGTAATACCTTTAGAATTTCTTGGTTTTGATTTGCTATGTCAGAAGTACTTTGAGTTTGGCATTGCCTAAAAAAGGCACTATGGGGGAAGACAATATTTTAGCAAATATCTGAAAGGCTAGAGAGGAGAGGTGCAGAGCATCCCTGGCAAAGCAATGTAGTGTGTTGACCAACTCCTTCCATGCTGAAAAATATCGCACCCCTTTAGAATGACGCCAGAAACTAAACCAATTATTAAAATCAATCACGTTTTGTTCGTATTGTGGCATCATCCTTGGAGAAGGTAAAATGCTGCTCAATGCTAGCGTCATACCAGCCTGAGACACATATTCCAAAAGCTCTAGGATGCCTCTCTTCATATACTCTACAAGGTACGTCTCAGGTCCTTTACTCCCACATGGACTATGACTGAGTCATACTGGTAATTGTGATCCAGTGACCTGAGTGCAGACATAATGTAGTGGATCCTAGCCCCTGATAAGCAAATGACCGTAACTTT
Organism: Protopterus annectens; assembly: GCF_019279795.1. NCBI lineage: Eukaryota > Metazoa > Chordata > Ceratodontiformes > Protopteridae > Protopterus > Protopterus annectens. Next base: position 825,592,883 of record NC_056730.1, read on the forward strand.
CTCCTTACTCAGCCTGGAGAGAGGGACATCAGTGTGCCTCATAATGGAGTCCCAATGACTAGAATGTTGGATTGTGTAGTGATTTGCCTTATGGTCTTAAAGGAGAGGCTCCATGAGATGTAGCTCCATGTGTTGATGAGGGTGTTGTTTTGAAAGAGTGCGTTTGGGGCTGCTGAGGGTATTTCTTATGTGCACTTTGCCTAGGAGGTCTTTGTGGTTTAGGAAGGTTACATGTAAGTGCTTCAGTATATATGGGTCTATATGTCTGCTTTGAATTGTGTGTGATGGGTTCAGCATGTGTACTACTGAAAACTGTATTTATCATCTATAAAGCAGTTATCAGGCTTTCTGGGGATCAGCAGTCTCCAGGAGATAATGGCACTGTAGTCGTTCTCTCACCAGGAAAAACAGAAGCACTAATCCCAAGATGACTACTGAGAGGCTGGATGTGGCCTCTCCAGTAACTGGTGGTCTTGCAATAGATGCTTAAAGGTAAGATGAAAAAAAATATTTAACCTAAACACTGCAGTGTGCACTAAGCAGTTAGATATAAAAGTGGGTAACGTGTCTAAAAATGTAAGTTTTAGTGGAGAGCCAATATTTTTAAAAGAGGAAGATAGATTGAAAGGGGTTAGCACTTTTGTATTCTGGTACTATGGAATACAGTAGGACGGCCAATAAATTTAAATAGTTGAAGCGGAACAATTTCACAAAATTATAATTTCATGCTTACTCAGACGAGGCAGTAAAAGCAGAGAGGAAACAGAATATATGGTCAAATTAACATAAGGGGCAGGCGACTAGAAAGACAGCGCTGTTTAAGAACACAACAGAAACACGGTGGGAGGGTGGGAAAATTTCTGTCTGACTCACAAGATACAGAGTTGCGGTCTTATTTCAATTTTTAATATACAGCTAAAGCAGAGTAGAAGTGTTTTGTTCAATACTGCGTTCTAAGGCAGGTGTTAAAGTACAGCAATTACTAACTAGTATAAGTGTATGTGTGACTATAGTGCTATTTTGGACTTGCATATCCAACTGATCTGGTGAGTACACTTCTACTCAGGGGATATATATATATATATATATATATATATATATATATATATATACCAGGAGAAAATTCTCCCAACAGTGTCATTCACTTTTATCTCACTAATCTGTTTGCAATACAATGGTGAAGGTCATCTCTTCGAATATGTAGTAAGACTTCTTTTGTGCATTGAGTGGTTAATACATGGATCTCTAGATTGCACACCTAAATTGGTAGGTAAGATGAAACCTTTTTAATGATTTGAAAGGAATTGTTGGAGTTCTCTTGAAATATTTTATGGCTCACATTTATAGCAAGACTTCTCCAAAGGTGCTGGTAGTTGATATTATATGTTCTCTAGATTGTGTACTTAGACCAGTCTTCAGATCTGGCAAGTACATAGTAGTGTGTTTGTGTGTGTGTGTGTGTGTGTGTGTGTGTGTGTGTGTGTGTGTGTGTGTGTGTGTGTGTGTGTGCGCACGCGTGTGTGTGTGTGTGTGTGTGTGTGTGTGTGCACGCGTGTGTGCGCATACTCGTGTATGTGTGTGTGTGTGTGTGTGTGTGTGTGTGTGTGTGTGTGTGTGTGTGTGTGTGTGTGTGTATGCATGTGTGTATGCCTGTGTGTGTGTGTGTGTGTGTGTGTGTGTGTGCGTGTGTGCGTGTGTGTATGCATGTGTGCGCGCGCGCGTGTGTGTGTGTGTGTGTGTGTGTGTGTGTGTGATTGTGTGTGATTGTAATGCTAGGTACTTGTGACTTTTATGACAGATCTTGTGTATACAGTTCCCCTCTATGGAAATATTTACTCAGAAAGAGGTCTCACACAACTTTTTCACTACTTTTAAGCCATACAGTCTATATGCAGATGACCTGAAACTGGGTAAACTGATTACTTGCATTACAGTTAAGGCATGTCTGCAAAATAACTTGACTAAATTAACCATTTGGGCAAAGGAGAATAATATGCTGACAAATACATATAAAAATTAAGCATATGAGATTTGTTAGGCATAAATTGAAAGTTGAATATTTAATACAGCACACAATGACCGAAACTGTAGACTCATTGAAGGACCTGGGCATTTGCGTAGATTCAGCTATGAGTTTTTCTAATCATATCAACCAATTGGTTAATGATTTATAAAGTCTAGGAAATCAAAAGTAATGAAGTCATTGTTTGTTAGTTACACTAGACCCAAACTTGAATATGGAATAACAATGTGGAAACCCTATAAGAAAACAAGCATGAGTAAACTGGAAAGAGTACAATGGAAATATACCAAGGGTATCCATGGATGTGAAAATGTAAGTTATTATGAAAGACTAAAATATCTGAACTTGTACAGTGTCTCTTACAGATATTTAAGATGAGATCTTTTTCAGGTATATAGGGCATTTATAGACAACTACCTCTGGGAATGTTTGGGGTTATCAAAAAGTACTAGAGAATCATCAGATAACCTGTGTAGAAGATTCTACAGGAATAAGAAGTGTATTAATTGGTTCTCTGACAGAGTAGCTGATGCATGGAACAGACTACCAAAATCAAGTACTAGTTTAGATATTTTTAAGAAAAGTCTGGATATTTATTATGAGAGCAAGTGTTTTGCTATACTGGCAAGCTAGAAGGGCAGTAATGCCCATGCTTGAAATATTTGTATGTATGCATATAAACAATTGCCTTGAGACACAGTGAAGAGGTCATACTTTCAAATATGTTCAATCTCACAGGTATAGTAAGACATCTCTTCAGGCATGGCTGACTAATACAATGCTCAACAGGGGGTGATCTTGGATAGGCTGGGGGGTTTAAATCTTGCAATACATAATAAATGTATATGTGTTTAACAACAGTGACAGGACTCCATTAAGCAATTGATATGGATGACTCATACCCACTTGTGTGAGTCACCCATATCGATATCTATAGCTCATACTCATATAAACAGACACATGTAGGTTATTTTGATCCCCCAAAATACATTTTAAGGGAACCCAAGAAGTCTGAAACAATATTTAAGTCAGATCTTGAAGTGTGTACTTTCTGACACCTTTATTTTAAAGTCTTTAGTGGCAGAAGCAGTTAATACACACTTCCTTTGATTGTGGAAAAAAATAGTTAGTGGTTCAAATCCAGCTATTCTCACCTGCTGTGGTTATATATTTATATCAGATGATGTGGATGGTGTATCAATGGGTTCATCAATAGATGTGATGTGGGTAAATTAGCACAGGGCAAACGGTTACACGACCACCTCATTTTGATAACTCAGATATATTTTATGAGGCATGCAGCTTCAAACACATATCTGAATTCATCCATTCGAGTGCGTGTGATTTCTAACAACTCTACTAATGATCTGTTTATTGTCATCAACAGCTGGCTCATCCAATGAACGCTGACATTCAAACACACAAACGCAAGCACACACACACTATTGTGAACAGTAACAGGGTTAAAGCATGTTGATCTTCAGAATATGTTATAACAGAGACATGACCTTTGCAACAGACTGCTGATGTAGTCCCTTCAAGTGTGTGCTTCATGAGACTTCAGATACAGTTCTCTCTGTGGTGCCAGTGGTTGACAGCTCTATGACATATGAATGCAAGCAGACAGGTGTTTAAGTCTGTCAAGGTGTAACTGCTGAGTGTGTAAAAGACTGTTAACACTCAGTTTTGTCCCGTCAAAAGCAATTGATAATTACAATTTTACTTACTGTATACTTTTACAATTGGGAAAAGACAGGTCAAATCGTGTAATCCTTTTAATGGAATCCATATGCATTTAAACACAATGCTCAGGTTATCTCTTCAAATTTGTGTGTGTAGTCTGATTAGTGTGAAATGAAGTATTGAATGACATCTTCAGCTAGTGCAAAGGTCAAGAGGAGCTTGACGTACATTGTATATGTTCTTATCCAGTGATGCATTCCTTTCATTTTGTTTACATTACAGTATTTAAAGGCTAGAATAGATCATTCCAGAAATCTTGATGTATGTCATGGTACATAGTGGTCAAAAAGTGTCATATGAGTTGTGTTATCATAATCTGTTATGGTTTTTGGATAGATAGCTGAGGTTCATTTAGTAACTGCTGTACTTCCATATGAGTATGCCCAATCTAATGATGTATTTCATTCCATGATGTTGAACACAATACAAATTATGGAATCAATGTTGTGGTGTAGTTATTGTCATTTGTTGTTTTGTGGCAAAAAGTTCTGAGAATTTTTCTCCAGAAGTATTTCTCTGTCAATGGCTGCGCAACAGTGCTAGCGGCCCACAGGACACCAGCATTGTTACAAGCCACTGTGTACATGTTGCATGTAACCCCTATCAGTTTCAACATTTCCTACTTGATAGTAGTGTTGTACATGTTTATGAGGGATGTTGCACATAGTGATCCAGGGATTAGGGTAGGTTGCTCCTTGCTCAGCTGGAGAAACATATTGTTCTCTGATATGATGGCATTCTGTCTTCAGAGGTGTACTTTGTCAGATTGCAATAACTTGTGTATTTGTGGCAGCAGCAAGAGCTTCACATGTAAGCCACAAATGCTTAACCATCCTGACATATATAATACATTGAAACAGTGACTGCTGCAGTTTTCATTACACTATTACTGAGACCAGGAACATTTTGGTTGTGATTACTTCTCTGTGTTAGCTATTGTGGGTCGTTTTACTGTCACACATATTTAACCATGTGCATAAGCATACAGGAACATTTGTAGACGAGCAACCCTGACATCAATAGACTGCCTCTCCATAATTTGTGTTTTTCAGGATTTTCTTCTTAGTATATTTCTCATGACATGTCCTACATCTTCCATATAATTGCATTTCATCTGTTAGAGTTATGCATGTGTGCCAGTAAACTCCAGCATAATCTTCAGCAAATATACTGTTCAAAGTGAAAGTTCACATCTGTGACAGGTCCTTGAGGCTTGCACCACATACCAATTTGAGATGTAGTAACTATCCCAATTCCTATCCCCCCAACGTACATGCTCCTGTTACTCCTGTCATTATCATTTCTGCTATCACTTCTTGTCTGCGTAATTATGTCCATGTGTCTTCTTTATATCTCTTAATTTGTCCACAAGTTTTATCTAAGTAGTTTCCCATTACCCCTGCATTGTTACTTTAATACATATAAGGCAGGAACATTTTAAGACACGTGTTTATTTATTTTATTTTATTTAAATTTATTTTACATCTGTTGACCAGGCTAGTCTAACTGGATATATGTCCATTTACAGTAGAGGCCTGGGGAGAAAAGCTCCAAAGACAAATACAATTATTAAACAATGGGATAAGGTTACTAAAGGGACCATAAAGATGAACATATCAGATATTTCAGCACATAAGCAGTCCCTAACAAAAAATAACACAACTTTATACACAATATAGGACAAGTTCTTGACAAGAGGAATTCATAAATGTTTTCCTGGTTTACCTTTCTTGCAATGTAAGCAATTAGGAACATAAAAGTTAGTAGAGAATAGGGTTATGGAGATATTAGTATAAGAGTAGTAGCTTAGTCTGGGTTACTGCATGGGCATAGCCAGTGTGTTCTAAGGAATATTTTAAGTTTTTGTTTGAAGAGGGGTAAGGAAGGAAGAGAAGTAAGTTCAGTAGGGAGCAGGTTCCATCTTTTCCCAGCTGTGTTTGAGAACAGAGAGTTACCTGCCATATTGTTAGACTTACTTATGCTAACAAGTAGTTTGTTTGATGAGCGTAAGGTATTTAGATTTTTGTAGGGGGTTATGAGGTTTGTGAGTATAGGGGTATTATTAGGCTGGTTGAGGATTTTATGGGCAATAGTAAGTTGGTTAAACTGATCGGATTTTGTAGTTCCAGCCATCCTAGCTGTTTTAGATTCTGGCACTGATGGGATCTGAAAGGATTACCAGTGGCAAATCTGGCAATATTATTATAGGAGCTAGTTAGTTTCAGAAGATTATTCTTTGTCAGGTTAGTGTATATAGGGGAGGTGTACAGAAGTGTGGAGATAAGATAGGTGTGGGCAATAGTAGTTCTTGCTATAGGAGTACGGAAAGGTTTGATCCTATATGATGATCCCAATTTTCTGTTAACTGTTTTTATTGAGTTATTAATATGGATGTCAAAGGTAAGATTATTGTCAATAGTAATGCCTAGGAGTTTGGTAGTAGAGTCAGGGTATATGAGGGTACCATTATTAGAAGTCACAGAAAAATCTGTTGGCAGTGTCTTAAGGGTAGGAGTAAAGAGCAGGAGCTTAGTTTTGTTGGGATTCACGAGGAGACAACATTTTAGGAACCATGACTCTATTATGTTAAATACATTCTGAGTTAGGGATTGCAGTTCAGGTGATGATTTAGCTGTGCAGATTAGTGTGGAATCACCTGCATATTGTATACAGGTAGCTAAAGGAATAGTTAAGTAAAGTCCATTAATGTTATCTGTTATCTGTTATCATTAGTGTTACCTGCATGTGTGTGCACACATCACAATTAATTCATTTGAAACATTTACTGCCTGTGGTTTAGGTCCTAATATACATGATAATCCTTCTGAACTTTCTACATGTCTACTACCAGCAATGAATGCAGTGTTCTGCCGTATCTTTTTTTTTTTTTTTTTTTTTTCCCCTTTCAGGGATGTCCTTATATTTGTCTCCAATTTTACCTATGTCCTTATTAATCCCTTGTAATAATGTCTGACTTTTGGAGAAAGGTGGTGAATTTTACTTGAAAATAAATAATGATACTGCTTAGATGTGTACAATTCTTTCACTTCTGACAATATATATTAATTCACACTCTCTGTTAACACCTCATGTTAATTATACTAACATTTTAAAAAATGCCCCTGGTTGTCCACAATTATTTCTGGATTTTTTTCCTTATTCTTATTTTGTTAGTTCCTGATTAATTTCACAACACTGTTATTTATTAAGCTTCCCCTGCTTTTCATGTATTCCAAGTTGCACTAACTGTTATTCCTGCTTCCTGAGCTTAGGCTTGTTTCCAAATGTGTGATTACAATGTCTACAGGAGCTCTGCTGCACCTCGCCATGGCCATGAGCATGTGTTCTGGCCAGGAGCAGGTACTGCCCGATGTGCAATGCAGGTTGGAGTCTTGCAACTTGATTAGCACTGCTGACCATCATGCACAGACAGCTAAGCATAATTAGCTTCAGAGAGACTTGTACTCGTTAATGAATCCTAGAGTTAAACTTCACAGGGCACCTGCTAACATGATATTATTGTATGGATATGAGTAAATCTGCATACCCACTAGTCTTAGGTGAGAAACACTGGTGTTACCCATTTGGTGAATATCCTGAGAGAAGTATAAAGGTAAAATGGCAGGAAGATTAAATTGCAGTAGATCCCCCCCCAAAAAAAAATCTGCAAGAGTCAATATGTAATAACTAAATGTACAGTTTCTATTTTTAAGCATAATCTTCTATCATCCTTTAGTTCTAAGCTCAAGTACAATATTCCATTATGTTAATTTAAGTTATTCTGGAAGAATGCTTACAATGCTACTGAATGCTATTTTGACTTTAAAGATATTCTAAAAATCATTGGTTTGCAGAAAGAATAATTTTTACTTAACATTTCAGCCCACACGTGGAGTTTCAAATGCAATATGTTATGTCTGTTGGTTGTTAAAAATGATACACCATGCTCATTTTCCAGTGCTACTACCTTCCAGACTTAGAAAGGAAATAAAATTCTGCGCCACGCTTGGGTCTTTTACCACAGCAGGCCTATCTCCTCTGAACAAAAATAAATATTCCATGGGATTTCTATTTTACTTGCATTTTCTAAAAATGTTTCAATCACACATACAAAAGCAAATACAGACATAAACATCCTGACTCCAGGCACTCAAAATTAAAAATAGGATTGGTACTCTTATAACTCTATATATCTTTTGTCATGACAAACATCAGTTCCACATCCTCATCACAATGTATACATTTAGAAAATGGTGACTCATTAGCAGACACATGTATATCCCTCCTGCCAACATACTCTATATCTGCTGACTTAACCTAAGTATTATTTGTGTGGCAGTCATATTTAGATGGCAGCTGATAAGAGATATGATATAAAAGGCCTACCTATCCAAACCTCATCATTCCAGACACAACAGAAGTGAGTGATTTAAGCAATAACCGAAGACGTGGTGTGGTATATTGAAGAGTTACCCACAGTTGGCATGGCTTAATCATAAGGGCGAAGCCCAAGTGATTAAATAAAGCCAACCATGGGTAAATTTCAAAATACCACAACCACGGAGTTGGTTATTGCTATTATACAATGACATTATTTAAGAAAAAAAAAAACTTACTTTTCTTAAATAATGTATTTGTATAACAGCGCATTACTGATCTTCCACCGGTGGTGGTATACTGCTTCCTTGTGTTGATGTATTGCGCAAGTTTATGGGACTTGCATTCCTACCCATACCCAGTACATCAATGTTTTAAAATGAAAGCGATAGAGAAAAGAAAGTCTCTGTTTTTTTTTTTTTTTTTTTTTTAAAAAAAAAGCGTTTGGACACTTTATACCAACGGAAAAAAGTCTGGGTGACTGGACCTTTTCCGTTGGTATATCATGGGATTTACAATGGGCACGCTGGCCAATCAGTGTGCACATTTTGGAATATTAATGGGAGGGTCATTGTATAATATCCCATTTACTTAAACTAGCTGGGGGTAATGCATTAGTGTTATTCTCTACAGCAAATGTGTGAATGGGAGATTTTGAAGCAATTATGTATGATTGCTATGTAGTTTTATTCTGGTGGTAATGGGTAAACATCTGAGAGGGACCAGTAGATTATCGGAGATCATTAGAATATTTTTGTAATGAAAGAGTGAATACCAGAGTCTAGAATTTTAGTTGCAGCAAAACAAGATCACATATTCGAGATGTAAGTTATAAGCAGTAAAGAAAAGACTAGTGATAGACAAATTTAATGAATTTTCTTAATATATGTAGAAGATTTTACAAACTGCAGACAAAAGATTAAACTTCTCTCCCAATACACTTTTCATATTATATGTGAAGGTAAATATGGGACTGTTTCTCCCTTCTGATAGAACTATTTCATACAAAGAAAGGATTTCTGGATAGGAAAATTTGGAGATAACACTTCTGCATGAAATTTCTTATGGGTGCATTGCCCTACAGTACAGCAGCTTGATTATTTATTTATTTATTTTTTTACTGCAGTTGTTTTATCATTGATCTGTACTTGATCAAAGTTTGTTATTGTATTCGTCATATGGTGAGTATATGGATGTTACAATTATTGTGAATGCCAAACCACAAGTGATGGGTGCTAGCCAACTCTGAGAAATTAAGTTGGTTTGGCAGTATGTCCTTAATTTTAAGCTTGTGCTTTTGACAATGGTGCATAACCTGCTTTGTCCTAGAAAATGCATAACATATCTAATTTGCTTTCTAGACTATCATGGCTAGACTTTTAATACTAAGAGATACCATTTGCTTTGCACTAAAAGTTCTAAGAAGCCTCATTATTTAGGTACATTGGTCTTTCAGATGGTTGCAGTCAAAGCATTATAATTTGACAAAGAGTTTAATAAATCATTCTACCAAAGAAGAGTGTCAGTAGTATGCATAGCTAATGATGATAGAAAAGAGAGTGGCAGCATACATATCTCGTAAGAAAAATCACAGCTGCAGTAGCATGATAAATGTTTAATTATAGAAGTGCCAGAGATGTTCTCGTGTTAATTTAGACAATACTACAGAGCAGAATTACACGTGCTGTTACACAGAGTGCGTTGCATGTAACACTATCCTGTGCCATGACCAAAATGTCAAGAGGAACATAACTTTTTCTGATAAAGCAGTTGAAAAAAAAATAAAATCTCATAATAACTGAAAATAGGTGTATGGTTGTTTTTTTATCTTTTTTTAAACACTTTTATTCAAATATTACTGGGGACATAGGCAAACTTATATTTATGCAAAAGCAATGAAACCATATTAACAGGTTCACATTTACAAATATTATACATTGCATATAACTGCGGTGGTGGTGCTGCGGTAGCGTTGTCGCCTCACAGTTAGACGTTGCACGTTCGATTCTCAGTTAGAGCGTCTTCCGTGTGTCGACATGCGTGAATGGGCGTTCCTTCATTGAAGGTTGTGCGTTAGGCCCAGCAAGCCAGTACATAAAAATCTGCTGCCAATCATTAGCGGACTGGACAACCCCTAACCGGGAAAAGCCGAAAGACAGTTATACATTGCATATATTGTTATGTATCATATATTCAAAGCAACATTACATAATTTGTTCCATTTCTGTCTTCTCTTGAATTTCAGTCTTCCTCCAAAACATTTTTCTGCATGTATTGGTCCCACAGTTTTCATATTTTTATGTAATTTGATCCTACCTTTGTCTAAAAATCTTGCTACCTGTTCATTTTATCTTGCTATTAGAGAACTCAGTTGTTTTATCTTACTATTAGAGAACCCAGTTTTAATACAGAATAAGCAGCCACGTATGAGTACTGGTAGTCATGATACAACAATGATTTTTTGAATGAAGACATGCTGGATGAGAACACATACAACTATTAAATGTAAACACTGACTCATAGTCATATAACACAATACAATGCTATTTACCAGAGACAAAGGTTTTTATGTGGGATTGTCTACCACTTTAGAAAGCACAGTTGTGTATTCATTGAATTCATTTCACCATTGGCCTTTTACTGATTATTTGTTTATTCTGTCTTAAAATACATGTTTCATGATATTTATTTTTCAGGTTTTCCATAAAGTTGAATGTTGAGCTTTGTACATCTTCTCAAGACACAAAAACAATAGGGGGCTCCATAATTTTTTCTATATAATTTTAATAGTTTGCCTAATCCTTATCCAGTTGCCTGATACATATGTAGTCTAATTTTTAATCAAATCCCAGCAAATAAAACCTAAATATTTTATGTCCTTTAACATTGGTGCTATTATTAACTAATTCTTTAAAGGCAAAGTACTCTTACGCTTAATTAAAAAATTGCATTTATTTTTTTCTCATTCAGACTAAAAAAAGAAACAACTTCCTAGATATTCAAAATAAATGAATCAGTACAAATTAGCAAATGAAGTAAATTAATGGCATTAAGTTGTATTAGACAGTGGTGTAAAAGTAAACATAAAAACAAATACATTGGGCTATATTCCAAATGACTTACTCTCAGTTTAAGTCTGCTCTGACTCCTAAAGGCCTGCTTTCAGTGTAAGTGACTTACTTTGGTGTAAGACCGATCTACAAACACACTTACATGGGGAGCCAGATTCCAAAAGACCTGCCCTCAGTGTAAATGGTTGCTTACACTTACAGCAAGTGTTTTGGAATCAGACCCTAACACACACACACACAGACACACACACACACACACACACACACACACACACACACACACACACACAAAACATTTGAGGAGTATAATATGAAAAGAAAATATGAAAAATAAAATGGCACATTTCCCATCTTTCTTATTATGATCTTTGGGTTAACTACAACAGATTCAGCTGGGCTAAATAGTAGAGTTAGAGATTTGTTCCCTATTTATTTATTTATTATTTATTTATTTAAGCCTTGCCTTCTAATAAAGAGTAGAGCTAAGACTTAAGTTTATATTCAGTGCTCTGAGAAAATTTTCTAAAGCAACTGAGTGCAGATATTAATACAGTAAGTAAAACAGCCTTATTTTATGGAAGATTTAAATATTTCTATACCTACTGACTCTCGTTAATCTGCATGGGTAGGATTAATGAAACTTACAGTATGTGAATGGGTTACTTTGTGTAGCATCTAAAAAGTAGCATTATACAAAGCAATGCATTCTAATTATAGGCATTTTCTGAATTCCATCCCATATCATTACTCACTGTATGTGACACATTTCAACAGACATGTGCAGATGACATTTTTGGCCAGTAGATATTTATGTCCCAGAAATTTATGAATGAGTTATTGACTAATTATTCTGCATTAAGAAAATGAAAGTTAAAACCAAACAACAGTCTGGCAGTCTAATGCTAGAAGGTTAAAGCTATGAGATGCTAACAAGAGTTCAGCTGTAATCCTACACATGATTTCCTCAGCATCCTTATGACTGCCTTTTTACTCTAAGCAAATTACTTAATAAGATAGTACTCTGGGTATGCAGTGGAACGAGGCATTTTTGAGCATAGTGGATTTAATTAACAAACTCTAATCAAATCACAGTGTTTCCAGGTCAATCCAGAAAAAAAGCAATTGAACATAATATTTATACCTGATTAACAAACAAAAAGGAGCCTTACTGTTTGTCATTTGGCAGTTGCATTTCAGGGGTACAGAGGGAGTCTCCTCTGAATTTTTTATTTTTTTTTGCGATGTTAGAAATATGGCGCTTGATCTCCCTACATCTTAAATGTTCGGGGTTCAAATAATCAAATTTCACTTAAATAAGAAGTAATTATTCATAATGGATTCTAAATAAATATATATCTAACAAAAAAATGGATCAATCAAACTGAAAGATTGTTTACAATGATGTAAGACTTTGAGACAAATTAAGTGCTAGTGCTAGAATTCCAAACATCTATAAATGCATCATTAACTCTGTATTCATGGTTTAGGCATATTTTATAGTTATCTGTGATAAAACATTGCATCCATATTATTTTTATTTCAGGTAGTCATAGCATACCTCTCAACTGTACAGATTTTCACAGAATGTCCAGATTTTTGCCTCATATTTTTGGTCAATTTTTCATAAAATCGTGGTTTTCTGGCAAATTAGTGGAAAATCATTAAAAACTGAAGTTAGAAAATAATGACAGACACTTCAGTTTCAGACTTTATACTCTTCAGAAAATTCATGCTAATGCAAACCTTTTATTCTATCAACTTTCTAAGTTTGTAACAGCTGTTGTTGTATCTTTCGGCTTTTCCCAGTTAGGAGTCGCCACAGTGGAACTCCGGTCTGCTAATGATTGGCAGTAGATTTTTACGAGCCGAGTTGCCAGCTCTGATGCACAACCTTCAATGAAGGTACGCCCATTCACGTATGTCTCCACACAGAAGACGCCTTAGCTGAGAATCGAACAGGACGTCTTACTGTGAGGCGACAATGTTTGTAACAGCAATATTTAAAAAATGTCTTTAATGTTTTAGTCCTTTCTCCCACTTTTATTTATTTATCTGTCCAGATTTCTTGCTCTAAGAGGTTGAAAGGTATGCATACAAGACAGTAACTAAATGCTACTGCCAAACTGATTGTTGGGTTGTATCTGATATTACCCCTTGGAATGCAATTGATCTTACCCTCAGAGTGATGTGAAATGCAGATTATCGGGAAATAAAATCTTTCTATTGTTTAATTATATAGGCATACTCATATAGCTGTAACTTCCATTTTTTCTCTTGTTTAACTAATTCTGTTTGCTTTTATTGCTTAACAGTTGCCTAACAAACTTCACAGTGTTGTTTTTGATGGCACTTCAGTAAGAGGTGTGGTTTTCCCAGAGTTTGCATTTTGTCATAAATGCATCAGCTATACAGTGGCACCTTTAGGATACATGTAAATATTCAGTATGCAGAAGTTTAGGATACATAAAGCTAAAAGCCAATGCATAAATTATAACACTGATAAAAGCAAAGTACAAAATCTAGTTGTGCTATTACCATTATAGACTTTTGCTCTGGTTACTTTTGAAAATGATGTCACCACTGCACTACAGCTACATAACAGTAGCGGGGTCAACACACACATGCATAATCCAGCTGTGCGTGTAGGCAAATGAAAGTGACCTTGACTATGACACTAACAGGACATCACAGATATTTTTTTTTAATAAAACATTCAGAATGAGACATTGGGGTTCAGGATAATAATGTGCATGGGATTAGCTAAGTTGCCCAAATACAAATAAAGAATAAGGTTCCAGATACAGAAAAGTAGCTTATGTGTACATAAAAGGGACAGATGGTGCAGATTAGTTAGTACAATGCAGCGTGATGCTAATTAACTGCCCAGCAGAGGTGGAGCTGTGTGGTGGGGTAAGAGTAAGTAGGGAATTTGATAGAAAAGAATAACAGTTTATACAATGACTAATAACAGTACCACAGTGGCTACATGACCTCATGATCCCAGCTTCATGCATGTGATAATGGCTGCAGTGATGCATGTTATCATGCACAATCACACACCTTAACAAGTATAGCTTATAGCCGAGCTCCACAGTAATGACTAAACGGCAAGCTCCCTACTGTATTCATATAATAAAGAGGAGGGGAGTGGGGTACGGAACAGACAGAATGCTGTTAGACCAAGTAGAGGAACACACAGAAGGAGAAGGAAGAATTATATAGGGGTGGGAAGGAAAGGGTAACATTTTCTGATTTGACAGGTACCCAGTTTTTAATATTTTCAGGAACAGTAAAGAAAGAAGGTATCAAGAGGAAGGTGTCATCAGGAGAGACGTAGGCACATTCTCTAAGTCCTGCCATGCATCAGTGGCCTCAGTGATCAGGAGCTCCCTGTGTAAGCTGACTTTCCTGGTGTGGGTCATCCAAGAGAGTCACGAAGGCATTGGAAGTAACAAGGTTACGGGGTCATTGGAGGTAAGCACTGGGAAGTCTAAATTCAGTGACAATGGCGGAGAACCAAAAAAATGAAAAAAAGTGATTCTGTGTACAGTAGGAACCATTATAGACTGACATGGCTAAGACCATTGTCATTATGTATAGAAATTCCAGCAATATGTCTTGCTGCAAAATTTTGCAAATGCCCATTGAGCAACAACCCATCAAGTTTGATATTAGGAAGCTACCGATAAAGGGTGTCACACTAGTTTAAACTGCAGATAAACAGAATTCCACAACTCAGTTAAGGTCACCTTATAGAATAATGTGCTGGATATAGATCCATCAGATAGTGACAAGACGATCAGACAACTAACACCTGGCCCCAGAAAGTAAGCTGATCATCACAGGTAACATTGACAGTCTGCAACCTGAACAAAAACTCTAACATAGCAATATTCACGACAAGTCATGGAGCTGAGGAGTACATTATGGTTGCATGAAAAAAGCATAACAATAGTCTAGAATTAGATGGGTAGAGTTTAAATCAGTTTGTGCATAGTCAGAACAGAATACCTTCCAAACAGCCCATGATGGAATCAGATTAAACCATACATATCTGGGGAAGGAGAAATAAGGATAAGTACCATTCATATAGGAATAATACCACGATACTGTCCCTCAAACTAAATTCACATGTTACAGCAAGTACCTCCCAAATAAAATAGAGCAATAAAGATTTTTGTGGGAAACCACAACAGAGGGGCTAAATAGAGGAGAAAATGTTCTCCGAAATACCCGTCTTAGAGTACTCTGTGAGGTAGGAGGCAAATCAATCAAAGACTGTACTGTAGGCTTTACATTGTCTGCATATAGAATCAAGCTGGGTGGTTAGATTATGTCTTGTCATGGTAACGTGCCATCAAGAACAAAAGCAAATCAAAATAAAGTTCCAGTGGAACACAGAGTCACAGCCATGCCTGTAAGTGTGCACGAAATGTGTCTCCTCTGATGGCTAGCCACCTGCGCAGGCAGACTACGTCATCAGTGCAGGCAGACCATGCCACCAGTGCAGGCAGATTATGCCACTAGTGCAGGCAGATTACACCACCAGTTCAGGCAGGCCATGCTTCCAGTGCAGGCAGACTATGCCACCAGTGCAGGCAGACTACTATTGTATGCATTGTCCAGGTAACCTGTGTCATGTGCCAAAGAAAGGGGTGGGTCAAAATAACTGGTGGTAAGTTACTTGGAATACACATGTCATGGGCTAAGGAATTTGTAAAGTATAGAGCAGAACTTTAGTAACAGAGGGAAAGAAGGTGATGTGGATGCTTGGTGCATATATATTAAAGGTGGAGGTCCAGAGCCTTTTGTAATGGACAACATCTCATAGAGAGCTGGTTTCAACTGTGTACTCCTCCTTATGTAACAGCATGTCTCTTAAACAATGCTTCCCGGATCCCTTGGGTAGCATGGCAAGCATTCATCTCAGGGGACCACTGTATGTGAATCTACAAGATTTTATTTAAGCAGGAATCCACAAGAGGATCCTGCAAACAAACTATGCTATAGCTGAATAGAACTTTAAGTCACAGATGTCATGCCCCTCACCTGATTATTAGTATGGTATATGTCCTGGGCATTCAAATCACTGACATCCCATTATCACTGGGTTCACAATGATTGCTGCTGCCTCATGTCTATGAGGCATGATGTGGACCATTTGGTATGACTCCAAATATTGTGGTGGTCATCAAAGTTGGTAATTTTCTGGACAGTGTCAAGCATAGGGGCACCAGTATTCAGGATTATCCAGGAAGTTGAGTACCATTCTGTACATGAGCAGGATGAAAATGCAATACTTCTCTTCCACACTGTACCCCCAGTAATGTTGCTGTAGTTGGTGCCAGATTATCTGGGCATAATGAAACAGGCAACTGTTTATGCTTGCCTTTGGCAACTCCTTTCTGTCTGCACAGATGGCAACATTTTCAAAATCTTCCATAATGTGTTGTGGTTTCAGAGTGTGTAGCCCATTTTATGTGCTGCATCCTTCAGTAGTATTGATAGGGCTCCATCCACTGCCTCTATCCTACTTACTCTTCAGGTAATACACCAGTGACACAGTCCATGTGCTGGATGCCATCCTTTCAGTTTCATTCAGGCAGTTCAGTTTTCTATGTTCCTTGACATGTGAGGAATCTGCCATCTGCCAGTATCATCTGAAACTTACACAGGCATTTAGTATTTCTGATGGTGGCCAGCAGCAGTATATTCCTCTCATAGTTCATGCTGTGTAGTCAATGTAGCAAGACTCATCCACTCCACAAGAGGTACACATCCGCAAACACTCCCATATCTGTGGTGGGTGACTTTGCATACTGAGCCATGTTTTTTTGGCCTGCATATGTGATGTAGCCTTAAGGTAGGACAGCATGGCAAGTTGTGTATTACATCAGTCTGTCTGTTCCACATCCTCCTATTTAATATGACTTTGATCATCTGTGATGTGCACCAATTTCTTTGCCATCTCTGACCATGTACTGCAATGTCTGAGGCAGTTGTGTCTGGGGAATACAATAGGGTGATGTCCTTAGCAGCTCCTGTTTACCACAGTGAAAGAACCCTGCCTCTGTAACACTTCAGTACATATGCTCAGCAATTACATGTGGTTGTGATGCATTCAAGATGATACATGTAGCCTTCTACCACTAACTTCTCTTTCTCCCTTTGGCTGCCTATGATATTGTACTTCCTGATGACTATGCATTGTGCATATTATCATATGTATGGATGGCTGCACTTATGGATGGCCCATCCACATCAGTGTATGGCCAATACAACACCTTGACACAATATGCTCATAGTTGCTGGTATACAGTAATAGTGTCTCAAATATACTCACTGTGTAAGAACCATAATGGGTTACTGGGTTTGTAGAGCTTTTAGTCACTCTGATATAGTCATTTAGAGTTGCATTACTGTGATACACAGGCATACAAAGAACTGTCATTGGCCAGCTAACACCATGTTTACTGGACTTACAATGATACAGCTGATTCCTGCTCAGACACTCCTGTAGGATTGGATGGAGAGTTGTGTTGAATGCTGCAAGTAGATGATGGATGACCAGTAAACATACACTGCTTTGACTTCACACCATTGAAGGTCACTAACTTCTAAGGTGAGTGCCATCTCTGTCCTGTGGTTTGCACAGAAATCAACCTAAGATGAATTCCAAAGAATTCCATGAAAAACAAGAAAGAATTCAAGCTGTCCACACACTGCTCTCTATGGAACGTTAGGCACAGACCTGTAGCTATCCTGATGACACAGATCCAAGGTAGAATTCTTGAGGACAGAAGTGATCATTGCCTTCTTTAAAACAAATACTTCTGCCACTGAAAAACCATGAGACATACCATCATGATAATGGTAATAAGGGTGGCACAGGTTCTAACCCACAGTTAGTACAATGCATAGTTAGTAGGATGCATATGCATGAATTCATCAAAAAAATTGGCTTCAAATTCCTGCCATGTCCAGTCTGATAAATCTCTATAGAAGTAAGTTGCTAGCCAACTCTACACTTCTAGGAATGTCTCCAACCTCATGTAGTCTCTCGCATTTGTAAATAATCAAACAGCTAGCTAGTAGTCTTGAGGAGTAAAGGCCTTCCAAATAATAAGACAGACTAGAATGCATCACCTTCCAGCAGTTCTTGACAGCTTCACTACCCTCATCTTCATTGTAGAAATCACCCTTCAGGACAAATAAGAAGCCTCCTTACTTCAACACTTGCTCCGCACCACACACATCACATAGTCCTTCAAAACCTACACCACAAAAACACACACACAGAAGCACAAAACACACACCTACAATCATGGAGGCTCTCAGTACAAATCTACCCAAACAACAGAGACCTCCAAAGCAGAAATGCAAGCAACCTCCACCCCCCAACACAACCCAAATGACACATAGCCAACATAGTCAGTGTGCCACTCAACTACAGCCCAGAAGGCATAATGTACCCAACAATCTAGTCATAGGTGACTCTATAGTCAAGCACACTGATGTTCCACTCACCAGGCTAAACAAGGAAAAAGTTACTGTCAGCTGCCTGTCAGGTGCCAGGATCCGCCACATAACGCACGCACTCAGGTCACTCCACAACAAGTACAAATATGACTCTGTCATTGTCCATGTTGGTGTGAATGACCTGAGATGTACCTCCCTGGACTACATGAAAAGAGACATGGAGGAGCTCTCCAATCTTGTATCCCAGACAGGTATGACCCTAGCCCTGAGTAGCATCCTGCCATCACCCAGAATGATACCGCAGTACAAGGACAAAATTATTGACTTTAACAATTGGCTAAGCTTCTGGTGTCATTCTAAGGGAATCCAGTGTCTGTCTGCCTGGGATGACATGATCGACAGACCACGCTGCTTTGCCAGAGCTGGCCTGCACCTGTCACCCTTGGGATTCTGGATACTGACAAAGGCTCTTGCCACCCCTATAGTGCCTTTTTTAGGCAAGGTTCAAATGACAAATTCACCACCGTAACAGGTACAAGCAAGCAAACTCTGATGGTAATGCTACTCAATGCTAGAAGTCTAAACCTCAAAATGCACTCACTCGAGGCACTCCTTAAAATGGAGAACATTGACATCAATGCAGTGATAGAGACATGGTTCAAAGCTCCAGAGAGCACCCCTGCATTACCAGACTATAATTCATACCACACCTTTCGGCCAACAAACCCGGACCAAAACACTAAAGGTGGAGGCGTGTCCATATTCATTAAGGATATCCACACCTCCAAGCTAGTTGCTCAGCATAATGCATCCGAGTTTATCCAAGTACAACTAACTCTGGGCAAAACTGCGATCCAGATTGTAGCTTGCTACAGACCCCCCACCATGCCCCAGGAATCCCACTCCTCTTTTCTTGATACACTGGAAAATATTAACGTATAACCCAACACTCTAATAATGGGTGATTTCAACTACCCTACCATTAACTGGATAAACTACTCATGTACCAACTCTTTTGCTCAACGTTTTCTGGAAATCATCAATTCCAAGGCATTGGATCAACCTATCCACACCCCCAGCAGGGACAGCAATATCCTAGACCTGGTCATCACCAACATGGGTGGCCGGTGTTCCACACCAGAGGCCAGCTCCTCGTTGGTCAGATCCGACCACAAGCTAATCACCCTAGACATCCACATCCCGCTCCCACCCCCCATTAGGGAAACAACCGTGAAAAATTTCTCCAAAGCCAACTTCACTCTTCTTAAGACAGAAGTGGCAAACTTCACAACACCCATGCAGATGGACAATAGAGGTATGACTGCTGAATCCTATACAAATGCACTTTATAAGCACTTACACAAGTGCATGGATCATGCTATCCCTAAGAGAACCAAGATGCTATCCTCCAAATAAAGGAAGCCAATCTGGTGGTGTTCTGCCATAAACAAACTCTACAACAGAAGAAAGAAACTGTTGCAAAAAAGAGTAAAATCCCACGACTGGAGGAACTCCCTGGTCAGCCTCAGTAAGAAGCTGAGATCTCTCATAAAATCCTCCAAAGCTAGTTATGAAAACAAAATTGCCACTGATTCTAAAGACAACCACAAAGCATTCTATAGCTATGTCAAGAATCTCAATGGCAACACTCAGATCTGCTCTGAGTTACAGCACAATGACACTAAATATACAGAACCAACTGATATTGCCGACATCCTGGCAGATAGGTTCAGTGCTAACTTTACCCCCCTCTCACCCCCTAAAGGGCCCCTCTTTATACCAGAAGAATGCAAAGTTCCTGTAATCACGGCTGCACAGGTAAAAACCTCACTCTCCAAAGCCAAGGACACAGCATCCATGGGACCTGACAACATCCCAGGCGGCCTTCTACATGAACTACAGAATGAACTGGCACCCCACCTAAGTACCATGTTCAACCATAGCCTCATCTCAGGCTTTGTGCCCATTGAATGGCGCCCCATGACAATTATCCCACTCCACAAAGGGAGGGCCACAACAGACCCCGGGAACTACCGCCCCATTAGCCTGACGAGCCTAGTCTGCAAGGCCATGGAACGTATCATCATGGAACTCATAAACAAAGACATTGGAGATCTCCAAACTCTTGACCCCACACAGTTTGGGTTTGTAAAAGGCAGATCATGTCTCCTAAACCTGATAGACTTCTTTGAAGCAATCACCAAAGCCATAGATGAGGTAAGGTGGTTCACACAGCCTATCTAGATCTCGCCAAGGCATTCAACACCATCCCCCACTCTGGAATTATAGATAAACTCACTAAACTAGGTATAAATCCCTATGTCACAAGATGGGTTGCCAACTGGCTTACTGAAAGAACCCACACTGTGAAAGTAGTAGACTCCAAATCAGACTTCAGACCAGTGACAAGTGGAGTACCACAGGGTTCAGTCCTGGGTCCTCTCCTCTTTGGTATCTACTTCTCTGAAGTACAGGCTAACACAGAAGGTCTTTGGCTAACTAAATTCGCAGATGACTGCAAACTAGGAGCCATAATTGAAACTCCCAATGATGTGGACATCCTACAAAAGGGCCTCAATGAGACAGATGCCTGGTGTCAAAGACATGGTCTCAAGCTCAATGCCAAAAAGTGCATTGCCATCCCCTTTGGTAAAAACTCTGTACCCATGAACTACCACATAGGTGGTAGTCTACTTAACACCGAAAGTGTGATAAGAGACCTTGGGACACAGGTGGACAGTAGTCTCTCCTTTGATAATCACATCGCCACAGTAGTCAGGAAATCCTTCTATGTGGCACACCTCATCACAAAAGGTTTCTCATCCAGAAAAAAGAGGTCATTGTTCCCCTCTACTCATCACTCATTAGACCCATTATAGAGTACAATGCCCCTTTTGGTATGTACCTCACCAGACATCTACAACAACTGGAAAGGCCACAGAAATACCTCACAAAGAGGATTACTGGCCTCAAACAGATGCCCTATGCAGACCATCTCAAAAAAACTCCAGCTTTACTATGTCGCATATTGCCTACTCAGAGGCGATCTCTGCCTAACATACAAAACTATGTCAAACCCAGAGCTGTTGGACATGCTCCACTTAAAGAAATCTCAATCTCTCTGAACTACACGCTCTAGGGACCTAAACCTTGTCACCACAATAAATAGAACATGCTGGAGGGATAGATTCCTGTCCCAGAGACTTCCCATACTCTGGAACAGACTACCTATCTATGTCAAACAGAGCTCCTCATTAGCACTCTTCAAGAAAAATCTTGATGATTGGATGGATAATAGGAAATTCACCCCAGTGATCACTTCTGTGGTTCTGCTTGACAGGGGCACAGGAAAATAATTTTCTTGGGTGGCAAAATCCAGGGTACCTTTTTGGCTAGGCTTGTACAGGCCCTAGGGCCAATAGCCTAGTACCTACCTATGAACCCAAGAACCTAGATCTAATATTAGATACTGGAGAAGTGCAAGTCCATTACAAATTTATCATCTCTAAGTTCTGTCTAAAACTGATTAATGGACTTAGAAATTACATTAGCAGGAAACAATATCATCTACAGTAGCCAGCCACACAAGAAATTAGAATACTTTTAAATTATTACCCAAACATTCCCCTCCTTTTCAGTGTGATACACATATCCTAGCAATCAGTTCACTAGACTCCATAATCTGCTCCCACAAATTAAACAACGCAAGACATACAATTATTACATATATTTATATCTCACCAACATCTCCCAAAATATCACTGAACACACACCAGACTGGCTAGCAACCAACATTTCCCCAGAAAGTATCCTTCTCAAATGTACACTGGCAAAATTCATTTAAAAAACTCCCATTATCAGAAAACATCACTTTAGTCTATCACAAATAATCAGTTCACCAATCAGAACAAATAAAGTCTCAGGCACATGTTATGTTTTAGACTTGATAGCAATGTCACACTCCTGTCAGCATCACATCCCCTCTCTGCCTTGATCAGTGACCAATTATCCATTTGAACCTGACAAAAATGTCCTCATATATACCCCACACAAATAGCTACGTTGTCACAATATATGCCACTTTTATGTCTGGCCACACCAAATTGCCTCTTCCAAGATCAGGCTATACACTTCTTCTGCACTTCTTTTAAATTTTTCTCAATGTACTTAATCAAATTTCTACACATCCACACAAAATGAATACTAAAGAAAAGTCAGTATCATGTATGACTTGAAACATACTTGCCCTCATAAATAAATGTGACATAACCTGGAAGAAAAACAAATCAACCAATTTCCCCAATGACAAAAAAATGTGCATCAAGCCAGTAACTGTTGTGAAATACCAAAGCATGTATTCTAACACATTTCTTAAATACCACGCAAGCACAAACTGAAGATTGTACCAAATATTTCTGAGACTCGCATAATATTCTACTTAAATTGGCAAATCTCCAAACTCATGTCCATTCCCAACAAATCACAAATAAACAAGGCAGCAGCATTCTGTGCATACGTTATTAATATCTACCAAAACCCATCAAACTCTACCATTTAAACCCAAAGTTGGAGTCACTTAAAAGTGTTTCTGGATAAAGAAGGTTACATGTCTATGCAGGCATGAATCACTGAAACTTGTGCTTTAATACAGGAGTACAGCAGTCTTGTATTGCACACTAGTAATAGAGGCAGCAAGACTTGAGAAAATGTAGGTCTTGTCTACATTAATGTTTATGCTTCTATACCATGTTGAAAAGATCAGTCCCCTTACAAGGATAGGATTTACCAGAACTTAGTTCCATATCTTCTTTCAGAATATGCAGAATAAATGGTTATTAGGAATTAACTGAAGATTTTCACTCTGTTTGATTGAGAGCTCTGAGAATGGGCTAGATGACGTTGCCCCCTTGCTGACAGGAGATAGTGTTACAGTCTCTGTTACTGATGTTTAAGTTAGTGCTGTAGCCAGAATACTGCAAGTCATTCTCTGTTTAGGCTATCGGCCCTGGGGCCTATACAAGCCCAGCCAAAAAGGTACCCTGGCTTTTGCCACCCATGAAAATTATTTTCCTGTGCCACTGTCAAGCAGGGCCACAGAGGTGATCCCCAGGGTGAATTTCCTATTTCCCATCCAATCATCAAGATATTTCTTTAAGAGTGCTAATGAGAAGCTTTGTTTGATATAGATAGGTAATTTATTTAGAGTATGGGAAGTCTCTGGGACAGGAATCTATCCCTCCGGCATGTTCTGTTTATTGTGGTGACAAGGTTTAAGTCCCTAGAGCGTGTAGCTCGGAGGGATTGGGATTTCGTTAAGTGGAGCATGTTCAACAGCTCTGGGTTTGACATAGCTTTGTATGTTAGGCAGAGATCACCTCTGAGTAGGCAATATGTGATGGAGTAAAGCTGGAGTTTTTTGAGACGGTCTGCATAGGGCATCTGTTTGAGGCCGGTAATCCTCTTTGTGAGGTATTTCTGCTGCCTTTCCAGTTGTTGTAGATGTCTTGTGAGGTACATACCAAAAGGGGTGTTGTACTCTATAATGGGTCTAATGAGTGATGAGTAGAGGGGAACAATGACCTCTTTTTTTCTGGATGAGAAACCTTTTGTGATGAGGTGTGCCACGTAGAAGGATTTCCTGACTACTGTGGCGATGTGATTATCAAAGGAGAGACTACTGTCCACTTGTGTCCCAAGGTCTCTTACCACACTTTCGGTGTTAAGTATACTACCACCTATGTTGTAGTTCATGGGTACAGAGTTTTTACCAAAGGGGATGACAATGCACTTTTTGGCATTGAGCTTGAGGCCATGTCTTTGACACAAGGCATCTGTCTCAGTGAGGCCCTTTTGTAGGATGTCCACATCATTAGGAGTTTCGATTATGGCTCCTAGTTTGCAGTCATCTGCGAAATTCGTTAGCCAAAGACCTTCTGTGTTAGCCTGTACTTCAGAGAAATAGATGCCAAACAGGAGAGGACCCAGGACTGAACCCTGTGGTACTCCACTTGTCACTGGTCTGAAGTTGGATTTGGAGTCTGCTACTTTCACATTGTGGGTTCTGTCAGTGAGCCATCTGGCAACCCATCTTGTGACATAGGGATTTATACCTAGTTTAGTGATTTTATCTATAATTCCAGAGTGGGGGATGGTGTCGAAAGCCTTGACAAGATCTAGATAGGCTCTGTGAACCACCTTACCCTTGTCTACGGCTTTGGTGACTGCTTCAAAGAAGTCTATCAGGTTTAGGAGACATGATCTTCCTTTTACAAACCCGAACTGGATGGGGTCCAGAGTTTGGAGATTACTAATGCCTTTGTTTATAAGTTCCATGATGATATATTCCATGGCCTTGCAGACCAGGCTCGTCAGGCTAATGGGGTGGTATTTCCCAGGGTCTGTGGTGGCTCCCCCCTTGTGGAGTGGGATAACAGTCACTGTGCGCCATTCAGCAAGCACAAAGCCTGAAATGAGGCTTTGATTGAACATGGTACTTAGGTGGGGTGCCAGTTTGTTCTGTAGTTCATGTAGAACACAGCCTTTGATGTTGTCTGGTCCCATGAATGCTGTGTTCTTGGCTTTGGAGAGTGTGTTTTTTACCTGTGCAGCTGTGACTACAGGAACTTTGCATTCTTCCGGTATAGAGATGGGCTCTTTAGGGGATGAGAAGGGGGAGAAGTTAGCACTGAACCTATCTGCCAGGATGTTGGCAATATCAGTTGGGTCTGTATATTTAGTGCCATTGTGCTGTCACTCAGAGCAGATCTGAGTGTTGCCATTGATATTCTTGTCATAGCTATAGAATGCTTTGTGGTTATCTTTAGAATCAGTGGCGATTTTGTTTTCGTAACTTACTTTGGAGGATTTTATCAAGGATCACAGCTTCTTACTGAGGCTGACCAGGGAGCTCCTCCACTCATGGAATTTTACTCTCTTTTGCAACAGTTTCTTCCTCTTGTTGTACAGTTTGTTTATGGCAGGGGATCACCAGATTGGCTTCCTTTTTTTGGAGGATAGGATCTTGGTTCTGTTTGGGATAGCACTATCCATGTGACAGTTTCCACTGTTGAGTGACCTAAGAGAAGGTATATAACTCTGGGGCAGAGTAATCCCACATAAGAGGTACACATGGTTTTCCTACCTGCAAAAAAAGTCTTACTCCAAAGTTTACTGAAAGTGGTTTCAGTCAGCCAAATTTAAAGTTCTGGCATTCTCTTATATAGCAAACAATCAACATGAATCTCATTTCTGTACCAAAAAGAAGGAGGGAAGACCTATATAATATGGCTCCATGAAACTGAAAGGCATTTGTTGCCACTGTTGATGGTTAAGGCAAACAGGAGTAAAACACTGCAAGTTCATAAGTTCATAGTTTCATAGGTGTTTATGTGGCTTAAAACCACAAGGGCCTTTTTAAACCTAGCCATGTATCCCAAATCTCTGACAAGTTCTGATACCCTTGATAAGTATAAGCAGGAACTTGGGAGATGAAACATTTACACGCAGGGGCCAGGGAGATGAACCATTTGCAGATTGCCTGTAACCATTAGAGACATAGGTGCCAAACCAGGGATGAATTTTCTGATTCCTCATCCAATTGTCCAAGTTACACATGACTTGGATTAGGGAAGAACACTGCTTCACATGTGGATCCTGTTCCAGAGATGAGGTTTTTGAGATATATATCTGTCTCTCCAGCAGGTCCTATTTATATCACAGGCAAGGTTTAAGTCTTTAAAATGGTAATGTTGGTGCTGTTTGCTTTGTGGATATACTGGACGTCCATCAGAGTGGATTCTGACAATGGCTTGTATGCCAGGCAAATATCTCACCCTCAAGAGCCTGTAGGAGACAGAATACAAGTATAGGGCTTTGAGGTGGTCTGCACCACCTGTGGGAGATCAAACTTACCTTAAAATTGGTTTTGGTAGACTTTATTTGTTCTCTTAGTTGTTTGTTTAGTTTGATGAGAGTGTTCTTATCCTGCTGGGTGCTGTACCTCATAATCTTTGCCATGACTTTCTTCATTCTGTTATACTGCCTACTGATGCTCTGATTCCACTAGGGTGGCTTGTTTTTTGAGTCAGTTCTGCACTTCTTCCTTGTGGGTACAGCTGCCTTAGTGCTATTAACATGCTTGTATAGGGATTCTCTGAACAGGTCTGCACATTAAGTAGTGTTCTTTGGGTTTATGGGGGCCTGAAATTTTGCCAGGCTATCACTTAATAGTAGGAAGTTAGCCTTAGAGTAGTTCTAGAATATTCTAGGGTTAGCTGGGTTTCCAGGTTTTATTTTTCCTTCAAAGGAGACCATTCTGTGGTCTGACCTTACCAGAGAAGACATTACATCAGGGAGTGTGCAGCAATACCCCATATTAGAGAGGACTAGATCTGGTATGTTTGCACCCCTGGTTGTTGTATTGACAAACTGGTCCAGGAAGTATGTGTTTACAAAATTCAGGAATCTCTGTGTCTGTATATTTGGTGTCATATTTGATTCCCAATTAATAGGGTAGTAATTATAGTTACTCATGAATTTGGTATTGGGTTGGATGTTGAGTGCTCCCAATAAGTTTAAATGCATAGTATGGGTTTCCTGGGGCATAGGGGGGCCTATAGCTTGCAAGGAAGTGGTATTGGATTTTGCCCATGTTGATTTGAACTCAGAGAAGCTCAAGTGCATTGTCCTGTTTGACCAGCCATGAGGTGTATTTATTTTTGATGTAAATCAAGACACCTCCTCCTTTAATTCCTATCTGATTGGTAGCTGGTCTAAATGTGTGGAAGGCATTATAACATTACACTGTCAGTGTGCTCTCCACAGCTTTAAACCATGTTTCAGTGACTGTACATGTCAGCATTCTCTAGGGTGAAGAGAGCTTTTAGGAACTGGAGTTTTTTGTTTAGACTCCTAGCACTGAGCAGTAAACACCTTTATATTTTCTTGGTTTTGATTTGCTATGTCAGAAGTATTTTCAGTTTGGCATTACCTGCCACTATGGGAAGGATGATGTTTTAGATAATATTCTAAGCCTAGAGGTGAGAGGTGCAGACCATCCCTGGCAAAGATCCATAGTCTGTTGACCATCTCTTCCAATGCTGACAAATACTGTACCTCCTTAGAATAATACCAGAAACTATTAAAGTGTGGATCAAACAGCTCCCTCTCTCTGGTCAGTCCTACTTCTTTAAATCCTGGAAATGCAGCCCCATACAGACCCCACTGTTGACAGACTATCAACTTTCTGATTATATGTTTGCTGTTTTGTAAGAGAGACACAGTGGCACAGCAGTAGCAGCAGTATGCAGCCTCATAGAACTTGCTTGCCAAGATGTATTCTTAACCAGAGTGATTTTTGTGCAGAGTCCTGTTCATGTTGGTTTTCACTGGGTGCTCTGGTATCTTCCCACATGACAAAGACACTCTAAGTGCACTGATGATCTTTCATAAGTTCACAAGTATATATTTCATTATAACTGCAAGAATAAATCAGAGAGGTTAGAAAGGATTGAGAACAGAGATTGACTAAGCAAATCATAAAAAAACAATGGGGGGATATATGCATGTCTCTCAAATATGCAACAAAGTCTAGAAGATTTAGAATCTTTGCTTGGAAATGTTCACATAGGCATTTTTAGACATAGCAAGTAGATACCAAAGTATTTTTTCCTCGAGTACACAGCAAATGTTGGAGGTGTGATAGAGAAAAAAGAGGGAACTGAGAACACATTTTCTGGAAGTGTAATTAGTTGGCAGACTTTAAAAAGTCCCTGCAGATCACTCTGTTAGAGATATTTATTTAACATTTGTTTACCAGGAAAGTCTGACTTGGAACAAAGACAATTTTCAGCAGAGACCCATGGAGAAATGCTCCAGGCACATCTTTGTAATGTGTGAGGAAACTGGAGCACCTGGAGAAAACCCACACGAACACAGGGAGGTCATTAAGACTCCGCACAGAAGGCACTCCAGCTGAGAATCAAACCAGAGAACCTCTTGCTGTGAGGCAACAATGCTACTGCTGCACCACTGTGCCATCCATACTGAATGAGATACTGAGTGAGCAAATTGGTGTAACTAAGGAAATTATTTTTTTTTGAGCTATAATACAGAATTGGAATTGCCTAGATGTAGTAAGGCCTTTTTGAGTCTAATTATGGTGGCTGCCAAAAAAAGCAGTTCGTAAAAATGGAAATCAAAGTCTAAACCAACTTTACTTGAAGTGGCAAATAAAGTAACATAGATAAAACAACTGGAATTGGCATTTTTTAGAAACAGGTAGGAGCAAATTACATAGGAAAAATGGTCATTGTGGGGACAATACATGCAGAGTAGGAACAAGGTTTAAATGAACCCAGGATTTGAGTGAGCTATGTAATGTTTGACTGACAATGACTGGATAGATTATAACTGATGTATAATGTTTGCAACTGCAATTATGATAACATGGTTTGTGATGTATAATGTTTGCAACCAAGATTATGTCAATATGGTTTGTTTAGTTCCCCTTTATAATCTCGAAATACTGAAATGTTGAATTTCAGTATCTCGGGAACATAAAGGCAATTTTTTAAAATAGCAAAAGTGCAAGTTTTAAGTCATCTGTGAACTTGATTTGCCAGAGGCTTTTGACATTATCTTTAACCTCCAAGCAGTAGATAACAAAGAGGATCATCCCAGCAGAGGGCCCTAAGGGACTCCACTGGTGATTGACTTCTTTGTGGAGGTGGTCTCCCAGATCCTAACCTCTTAGTTCTTATCCATGAGCCAGCTATCTATCCAGCATGTTATAAAGGGTTTTTTATGCCTAGTTCAGTAAAGCTGTTGACCTTGCCTGAAGGGGTATTATATGAAATGCTTTAGCCATATCTAGGTAGGCAGTATGGACTGCTTTCCCCTCATCCATTGCCTTAGTGACATTTTCAAAGAAGTCTCCTTGATTCAGTAAGCATGACCTTCCTTCGACTGAGCCAAACAGGGAAGAATCCAGTGTCTGGAGGTCTCCTATGTCCTTGTTGATAATTTCCATGATAATTGTTTCCATGGCTTTGCAAATAAGACAAGTAAAACTAACAGATTTGTAGTTTCCAGGATTTGTTGAAGGTCATTCCTTATGAAGGAGCATGACCATTGCAGTTCTCCATTCTTGTGGCACAAAGTCTGTTTTAAGACTGTAATTAATTACATAGTGAGTCCAGTTATCTTGATAAGATGGATTTTATACAGTTCAGGAGGCATCCCAGGGTAATATCAGAGCCCACAGAGGATGAATTATTGGCTTTAGAGAGCACAGCCAGTACATGCCCCCTAGTTACAGTTGGAGGGATTATGTTTGAGTGTATTTCTAAGGGATGGGGAGGTGATGGGGGATAAAGTGAGAACTGAATTTGTCTGATAACAGGTTTGCTATATTGCCAGGCTCAGTGAATGTGGCACCATTTACCACCAGTTCAGCACATCACTGTGTGCTGCACTTAAGGTTTCTGACATAGCTGAAGAAAGCCTTATGGTTATCTTTTATCAGGGAGGCTATCTTAACCTTAAAGTTAGCTTTGTTTGACCTAATTAGCCTTCTTAGTTGCCTATTTAGTTTGATAAGAGAGTTGTTATCTTTATGGGAATTACCCATCCTGATTCTTGCCCTATTTCTTTCTTTTGTTGTATATCCTGTTTAATTTGGGATGCATTTAGGATTTCTAGTCTATAGAGGGAAAATTAGTCTACCATGGGCAGGCTGTTAGGTAGGATGGTAAGTTGTCTCCAGTAAATCAACGTATGCATTTTGAGTAGTTGATACAGGGAGGCTGATCAATAGTTGATTAGAATATGGTATAGGATTTTGTCTGTGGTGATCTTCAACAGGAGGAACTAGAGTGCATTATCCTGTTTGACCAAACTACAGGTATTCTTGTTATTGGTATATATCAAGATACCTCCACCTTTAGCCCTTGTCTGTGCAGCTACTGGTGAAAAAGTATGGAAGGCACTGGAACCTTGCTCTTTTGGACTACTCTCTGCCACTCTAAACCATATCTTGGTAATTGCACAGATGTCTATATTCTTGAGTATGAGGAGTGCTTGGAGACAGAGGAGTTTTTTTTATTTAGGCTCCTGGGATTTAGGGCTGACACCTTGAGGTTTAGTTGAGTTGATTTTGCAATGTCAGTAGGTTTGTCAGTTTGACATTGCTCAAAAAAGGCAATTGCCAAAGGTGTGATAGCCATGTGTGAGTCAGTGCATGACTCCTTGTCTGTAATAAACTGGTTTCCTATCCAGGATTACTTTCTCTGCCTTATGTGTTGGAAAACATACTGGTTCTACCATGACCCTGAAGTTCAGAAGAATAATTAGTGAAATGAAGGAATGATTTAGAATACAAATTGCTTAAAGAACTATATCAGGGTAATTGTAGAATGAATAAATGACTCAAAATGTAAATTGCTTAAGGAACTGTGGCCAAGGGATCTCCCTGTTTGCAGCTTTATCACTGCTAACCTTCACTGTTCATAGGTTCATAGGTTGGTACTAGGCTATCAGCCTAGGGCCTATACAAGTCTAGCGATAACAATTCCCTGGCTATTTCTACCCACACTATTTACTTCCCTGGACCCCTGTCTAGCAGGGCAACTGCTGTGATCCCTGGGGTGAATTTTCTTTCTCCCATCCAATCGTCAAGGTTGCTTTTGAAGATGGCCAAAGAGGCACTCTGCTTGACATGTATGGGCAGTCTATTCCAGAGTCTGGGGAGTATCTGAGTCAGGAACCTATCCCTCCAGCATGTTTTGTTTATTGTGATGACAAGGTTTAGATCCCTGGAGAGTGTGTCTCTCAGGGATTGGGATTTCATTAAGTGTAGCATGATCAACAGCTCTGGGTTTGACATGGCCTTGTAAGTTAAGCAGAGATCACCTCTGAGTAGATGATATGCGACAGAGTATAGCTGGAGTTTTTTAAGGCGGTCAGCATAGGGCATCTGCTTTAGGCATGTGATTCTTTTAGTGAGGTATTTCTGTGGCCTTTCCAGTTGTTGCAGATGTCTTGAGAGGTTCATACCAAATGGGGTGTTGTATTCTATAATGGGTCTAATGAGGGATGAGTACAGTGGGACAGTGACCTCCTTTTTTCTGGATGAAAAGCCCTTAGTGATGAGGTGCGCCACCTAGGATTTCCTGACTGTTTTGGTGATGTGGTTATCAAAGGTGAGACCACTGTCCACCTGTGTCCCAAAGTTTCTTATCACACTTTTGGTGTTTAGTGTACTGCCACCTATGTGGTTATTCACAGGTACATGTTTTTTCCCAAAGGGGATAACTATACATTTCTTGGCATTGAGTTTGAGCCCATGGCTCTGGCACCAAGCATCTGTTTCTGTAAGGCCCTTTTGTAGAGTATCCACATCATTTGGGGATTCAATAATGGCTCCCAGTTTGCAGTCATCTGTGAACTTCTTTAGCCAGAGTCCCTTAGTGTTGACCTGTACTTCAGAGAAGTAGATGCAAAACAAGAGCGGTCCCAGGACGGGACCCTGAGGTACTCCACTTGTCACTTGTCTGGAGCTGGATTTAGAGTCGGCTACTTTTACAGTGTGGGTTCTGTCAGTAAGCCAGTTGGCAACCCATTGAGTGATGTAGGGATTAATGCCCAGCTAAGTAAGTCTATCTATGATTCCAGAGTGGGGGATGGTGTCAAAGGCCTTGGCGAGGTCCAGATAGGCTGTGTGGACTACCTCACCCTCGTCCATGGCTCTAGAGACTGATTCAAAGAGGTCAGTCAGGTTCAGGAGACAAGATCGGCCCTTCACAAACCCAAACTGAGTGGATTCCAGTGTTTGAAGGTTGCCAATATCTTTGTTTATAAGTTCCATGATAATACGTCCTATGGCCTTGCAGATCAGGCTCATCAGACTGATGGGACAGTAGTTCCCAGGATCCAAGGTGGATCCCCCCTTGTGGATTGGGATAACTGTAGCTGTGCGCCACTCAGTGGGCACGAAGCCTGAGGTGAGGCTATGATTAAACATGACACTTAGGTGATGTGCCAGTTCATTTTGTAGTTCATGTAATACATAGCCCGGGATGTCATCTGGTCCCATGGATGCTGTATTCTTATCTTTGGAGAGTGTGTTTTTTACCTGTGTGGCCATTATTACTGGAATTTGGCAATTTTCCGGTATTGAGATGGGCCGTTTAGGGGGTGAGACGGGGGGTAAAGTTGACACTGAACTGGTCTGCCAGGATATTTTACAATATCCTTGGGATCAGTATATTTAATGCCATTCTGTTGTAGCTCAGAGCAGATCTGAGCATTGCCATTTAGATTCTTGACATAGTTATAGAATGCCTTGTGGTTGCCTTTGGAATCTTTGGCAATTTTATTTTCATAACTAGCTTTGGAGGATTTTATGAGGGATCTCAGTTTCTTACTGAGGCTGGTAAGAGAGTTTTTTGCATCCTGGGATTTTCCTCTTTTCTGCAACAGTTTCTTCCTTTTGTTGTAAAGTTTGTTTATTGCAGGGGACCACTAGATTTGCTTCCTTTTTTTGGAGGAGAGCATCTTGGTTCTATTTGGGATGGCACGATTCATGCATGAGTGGATGTGCTCATACAATGCCTTAGTGTAGGATTCAGCAGTCGAACTTTCAGTTCCCATCTGCATGGGTGTCATGAAGTTTGTCACTTCTGACTTGAGTACCATGAATTTGGCTTTGGAGAAGTTTTTTTGGAGGTTTCCTTATTGGGGGGTGGGGGTGTGATGTGGATGTTAAGGGTGATTAGCTTATGGTCAGACCTGACCAACGATGGGGTGACCATAGGTATGGAGCATCGATTTCCCATGTTGGTAATGAGCAGGTCTAGGATATTGGACCCTCTGGTTGGACTATCAATTAGTTGATCCAGGGCATTACAATTTATGAATTCCAAGAACCGTTGGGCAAAGGTGTTGGTACATGAGTAGTTTTCCCAGTTTATGGCAGGGTAGTTGAAATCACCCAGTATTAGGGTGTTTGGTGGTATCTTAATATTTTCCAGTATGTTTAGAAAGGTGTAGTGAGAATCTTGGGGCATGGTGGGGGGTCTGTAGCAAGCTACAATTTGGAAGGCAGTTTTACCTAGTGTTAGTTGCACCTAGAGAATTTCAGACGCATTGTATTGGGCGACTAGCCTGATGGTGTGAATATCCTTGGTGAATATGGACACTCCTCCACCTTTAGTGTTTCGGTCCTGGTTTGGTGGCCAAAATGTGTGGTAAGAGTTGTAGCCTGGTATTGCAGGGGTGCTTTCTGGTAAGCTAGAGCAGTTCTTGGTTTGTCTGTGTATTGCTTTAAAAGTAGTTTAATTTGGAATAGTTCCTAACTGGCCAAATAACTGTTTGTAGTAACCTCAGTCCCAGGAGAACAGGTAGCATCTCTTTGGATCACAGGAAGTTATTGGCTATTGGCCCTGAGGCCCTTACAAACCTAGCCATTAATTTAGTCTATGTTTTGACAAGTCAGCACCCAATGCCCCTGTCCAGTAGGGACACAGGTGGAATCCCAGGGTTGTATCTTCTGTTCCCCATCCAGTTATTCAGGTTGCACTTAAAAAGGGTTAATGAGAAACTCTGCTTGACATGGAGAGGGAATCTGTTCCACTGAAGGAGGATTGTCTAGGACACAAATCTGTCTCACCAACAAGTCATACTGATGTCACAGACCAGGACGAGGTTGCTTGTGCACGTTACTCATCTGGAACTTGACTTATGGATATGTAGCAGTCCCATCAAGGCAGGGTCTGAGATTGCTTTGTATGCCAGACAGAGGTCACCTCTGAGGAGTTTGTATGAGACTGAGTAGAAGGACCGGGCCTTTAGCATATCTGTGTAGGGTAGATGTTTGAGGCCCTGGCTGCTCCTGGTGAAGAACCTTTGTGGTCTCTCCAGCTGCTGTATTTGCTTTGTAAAGTACATGCCAAAAGTGGCATTGTACTCAATAATAAGTCTTATAAGGGAAGAATACAGGGATATTATGACCTCCTTGTCCCTGGATGAGATACTCTTACTAATGACGTAGGCCATGTAGAAAGCTTTCTGTACAATGGAGACAATATGGTGGTCAAAAGTTAGTTTGCTATTAGCCTGGGTGCCCAAGTCCCTCATGACTGATTGTGTGCTTAGGACCTTGTTTTTAATGAGATAATGTGTAGAGACATCCCTCTCCTCAAAGGGGATGATGATGTATTTTTTGGCATTCAATTTGAGGCCATGTTTCTGGCACCAGTCATTTGTTTGGGTGAGACCCTCTTGGAGGATGTCCACATCACTAGGGGAATTGATGACAGCAACCAACTTGCAAACTTGGTCAGCCATAGTGAGTGTTTTTGGCCTGCACCTCAGCAAAGTCTATCCCAAACAACAGAAGGCCCAAAATTGATCCCTGGGGTACACCACTCATTATGGGTCTACTGATTGAGGTGACTTCACCTATTTTGACTAGGTGGGTTCTATCAGTGAGCCAGTTTGCTACCCATCTGGTACAGTGTGCACCATCTTCCCATGTCCATGGCTTTGGTGACTGTCTCAAAGAAGTTGACCAAATTTAACAGATATGACCTCCCCTTGATGAAATCAAACTTTGTGGGATCAAGTGTCTGGAGAGTGCCAATGTCTTTGTTAATGAGGTCCACAATAATCTGCTCCATGGCCTTGCAGATCAGGCTAATTAGGCTGATGGATCTATAATTTTCTGGATTAGTGGATGCTCCACCTTTGTGCAAAGGGATGACAGTGGCTTTCCTCCACTCTGCTGGGATGAAGCCCGTACTAAGGCTTTGGTTGAATAACGTGCCTAATGGTGCTGCAAGTTCC
Organism: Protopterus annectens; assembly: GCF_019279795.1. Taxonomy (NCBI): domain Eukaryota; kingdom Metazoa; phylum Chordata; order Ceratodontiformes; family Protopteridae; genus Protopterus; species Protopterus annectens. The sequence continues at coordinate 825,628,418 of NC_056730.1, forward strand.
TGCCTGAGGTTATAGGATGCAGCCTGGGATGTTATCAGGTCCCATGGAGGCTGTATTTTTTGCCTTTGAGAGGGCAGTGATGACGTCTTCCCTAGAGATAAGGGGAAGGAGGCAGGTGCTGGGGATGTCCTAATTTACTGATGAGGGGACAGAGGGGTGAAGTTTTCACTGAACCTGTGTGCCAGCAGGTTGGCTATATCTATGACATTTGTGCATGTGGTGTCCTTGACCACCAGTTCTGAGCGCTTCCTTTGAGATTGCAGACATATGTGAAGAAGGCCTCATGATTGTCTTTAATAGATGTGGCCAGTTTGGACTTGAAGTTTGCTTTGGAGGATTTTCCTAGTGCTCTTATTTGCTTGTTCAAGTTAAGGAGAGATTGCTTCTAATTAGGCACGTGCTCCTTCTTGGTGCTGGACAGCAATTTTTTCCTTTTGTTATACAGTTTATTTATTGTAGATGTCCACCAGACAGGTTTACTCTTCCTTGATGAGAATGATTTTGTTCTGTTGGGTATTCCTGATTCCATGAAGCTATAGAAATACTTGTATAGTAATTTGGTGTAGGTTTGGACATATGTGTCTGTTCCTATGGATGGGGAGGGGGCTGTGAATCTGTTTATACCTTCCCTCAGGAGGTTGTAATCAGCTTTGGAGAAGTTTTTTTGTTTTACCCTAGCTGGTGGGGTGGGGTCAGGGAAGATGATGACTTCAAAAGTGACTGTTTTGTGGTCGGATCTTACCAGGGAGTGTGACACTGTAGGGATGCTGCACTGGTTACTAATGTTGGTTAATACCAACTCCAGCATATTTTCACCTCTTGTGGGGATGTTGACCAGCTGGTCCAAGGCATTTGCTTTGACAAAATCAAGGAATCTCTGAGCATTTGTGTTTTGGCATGAGTAGTTTTTCCAATCTATGGTTGGATAGTTAAAGTTTCCCAGGATCAGGATAAAGGGTTGAATCTTAAAAGAGTTGAAGAGGTCCAGATAGGTGGAGTGAGCATTCTGAGTCAAAGTTGGGGGCTTGTAGCTAGCTATGATTTGAATAGGGGTCTTGTCAATGGTTAACTGCAGCTGGAGTGTCTCCTGTGAATCATACTGTTTGACCAGCCCGGAGGTGTTTATCTCTTTTTATATATATTGCAAATCCACCTCCTCTTGCTTTGCTGCCCACGGTTTGGGGTCTGAATGTATGATAGGATGAGTAACCTGGTGTGGCTGCAGTGCTGTCTGCAGCTTTGAACCAGGTTTCTGTGACTGCACAAATGTCATCGTCTTCCAGGCAAAGAATGTTTGCAATGAGTGCAGTTTCATGTTTATGCTCCTAGCATTTAGCAGCGTGACTTTTAATTTGCTTTTTCATGAAATTTTCAAATTGGTAATTTTGACCTCATGGCATTGCCTAAAAAAAGCACTATGGGGGAGGCAAGAGCCTTTGCTATAAACCTGAAGCCCAAGGGAGACAGATGCATGCCATCTCTGGCAAACCATCGTGGTTTGTCAATCATGTCTTCCCAGGCAGTCAGGTACAGGATCCCCTTGGAATGACACCCTAAACTAAGCCAATTGTTAAAGTAAATAATTTTCTGTTTGTATTGAGGCATCATTCTGGGTGATGGTAGAATGCTGCTTAAAGCTATGAACATACCTGCCTGGAACACATATTCAGTGAGCTCGATCATGCCTCTCTTCATATAGTCCAGTAAGGTACATCTCAAGTCATTCATGCCAACATGGACTATGACAGAGTCATAACAGTGCCTTTTGTTGAGAGACTTGAGTGCATGGGTGATATGGTGGATTCTGGCAACTGACAAACAACTAACCATGACTTTCCCCTTATCCAGCCTGGTGAGAGGCACATCTGTGTGTCTCACAATGGAGTCTCATATGACTAATATGTTGGGTTTATATTTAGGCCTTACTGGCTCTGAGACACAAGTGTGTGGACTATGTGTGGTGTGAGGTGTAGTGGGCAGAGGAGTATGTGTGTGTTTTTGCCTCGGAGGTCTCTTTTGTTTGGGTATGCTTTTGTTGAGGACCTCCGCATATGCGGGTGTATGTTGTGTAGATGTGGATGGTCTTTGAAGTGTGATGTTTGTGTTGACACCCTTCTCAGTGCTAGATATACTGGCTTGTGTGGGAGAGAGCAAAGAGTCTAGGTTCTTAATGTAATTGCATCTCTCACAAATTGTGTTTCTAGGTGGTAGTAGTGGATGGTTGTCCGTGTACATGAGGCAGTTGCTACACTGTCTCAGGATGCCCATATCAACTAGACTAGCAGGAAAAAGCGTAGGAAATTCTCCATCCATAATTGTCAAATTTGAGGGAGAGAGGCCTGAGAGTGCTAAGAGGGTAAAGAGTGGAAGGCCTAAGAGTAGTACGACTAGGTGATCACACAAGTGCTAGTAAGGGAATATTTGCAGCTGGAATACCTCACAAAGTGTTAAAAACAGGGCAATTGTGGTGCATAATGTGCAAACAAGCCCAAACCAGCTCAAATGCAGAGTTTAAATACCACAAAAAATGGAAGATCTTAGTAACACAGAAATCTAGCCAATCCTGCTAGTTCCTGCTTACTTTACCAATCAGCTTGTGTCAGACAAGGTCCAGGCAGCCCTGCTACTGTCACTAGCAGATGGAATAGCCCCCTACCAACATAAGATGGCCTACAGAAACACAGAGAAACACAGAAGGCAAAAAAGAAAAATAGCTCTGGATGCAACAAACCTGTATCCAGATTATGCTACTCAATTTAAGGGTTAAGAATACAGTAAAACTCACAAAAAAGCACAGATTAACCACTTACAGACAAAAACAGAACTCACAGCATGAAAAAATACAGTGAAACAGAAATGAAATGCAGTTAATCAGTACATTGATTTAAAACAGTACAAATATGATAAATTAGCTCGCAATCACAACAGTAAAAAACAGCTCAAATAAAGCAGCAATTCAGTAGAATATTGTCAATTTAGTAAGGCTTCCGACAAGCAATAACAAATGTGGTAAACTAAATGCAGTTGAACACCTATGCACAAGTAGCAAAATGAAATAGGAAGAGGCACAATATTTTTTTAAGTAGAAAGTGGGGAGACAGAAGATAATTCAAGGTTAAGAAGCTGAAGAGGTGGGCCGTCACAACTGATCTCACTGCACTCAGTAGAATGAGCTGATGCAGTGGGACCGGCAGGAGTGTCCAATATCAAATTTATAGTAGAGGCAGGCAATTCAAAAGCCACAAAGCATTAAGACCTCAACAACAGTTGTGCAGGTGGGTGGGGATACAAGATCAGAACAAAGGTAAGGATTGAATTCACTAAGCCTAAAAAACAGTTGCACAGTTTAAACAGATATGCAGCAAATATTGTTTCAGCTAATCCAAAGTGAAGAAAACAGTTGAAAATAAACACTTATCTTTTGTAGCCTTACAGCACTTTGTTGTAAAACAGCATAGCAAGGGCAGAAGGCCTAACTCACTGCAGCTTTAAGCAAATAAACATAAACTGGTTTAAACACTGGCTATTTAAGGCAAAGAAACAGGAACCAGCCAAATTATCCAATGAAGTAACAGAGCCCTGTAGCAATAACTCTAGCCAGATCAGACCAAACTGAAACCCCCTCCCAGAAGAAACAGCTAGGCCTCTCTTGTCAAAAGATTAATTGTACTACAAGCACCAAAGTTAACAAACAATACTAGATTCATTTCTATGCTAGTGTTTTTTCAAGTGCAGCAACAAGTAAAATGAACAGAACAAATGGAAACAAAAAGGAGACAAAGATCAGAACAGAGGTAAGGATTGATTTCACTAAGCCTAAAAAACAGTTGCACAGTTTAAACAGATATGCAGCAAATATTGTTTTAGTTAATCAGAAGTGTCTGTTTTACATTAATGTGCTTTGCCATTTGGGTTGCAGACCAAACCTGCTGAACCCTAAGATATTGATAATGGGGTGCCATGCCTGACCAAAGAAAATTGTGCCTAACATGTGGGTTGGTAGAAAAGAAGGAAGAGAGTGACCTGATCCATTGCTGACTCCAGCACCACAACTGCAGTATAGATCTTTGATAAAGAATTGCAGGTGTGCAAGTCTGAATACTAATAAGTTATCCTTCTCATTCCACAGATTCTTCATATATGACTGTATTTTCCTTATAGGTACTCTTGCCAAATAGAGCATTACAGTGAAGGCAGACATGAACACAAACATTTTTATGAATCATCTGGCCTTTAAAGTGGTCTGTTTCAAGGTGAAAGTGATCACATCTATCATCATTTAAGTCCTGTACTGATGGAGAGAGGTAATGTACCTTTATGTATATACAAGATCACCACTAAAACCTCTTCATTTATGAGGAAACTGTGTGACTATTTAATTTCCTGCACTCCACACAGAACCTGGTGCTGATCTCCACTATCGAGGTCCAGGGACTGCTGGACTCTGGAATTACCCCTAGTTCCAACAGTTGTCCTCAGTCTGTTTGACTCACTCAGGCACCCTGCACAGGGCCTGCTTAAAAGGCCTTTGTGGTCCTGTATCCACATGGTGCTGCAACTGGTGTGCACACACTGGTTTCCCAGTGAACATGTCCCCAAACTCCTGTAACACTTTTTGGATTTCTTGAACCTTGGTAGGGGATAGCTGCTGCAACATTGCTACCCCTTCCACTGAGGTGTCAGCTCGAGTCACACTGAGGAGATCAGTCACCAGATCCCCCTCACACTCATCCTACCAGGAACTTGCTGACAATGGTTTTACTTCGGGGGGTGGGGGCGGTGATAACAATAGTGACAGAAATTACTATCATGAACAGGATGCCCTACCCAGGAGATCTGAAAGAATTAGGAACCAGCGTAATAATTCTAACCATTTTTCCCCAGGTCACCCTCCCCAACAGAGGGGAGGGAGGTACAACATGAGCAGGAACCAGAACACGTACCGGAAATGGTGAACGACATAGTGGTTATTCATACAGAATTTCAAGTGGACAATTTTTCTGTTTTCAACAGAGCAATGTATCATATATACAATTACAGTGACACCCCGATTACTGACATATTTTTTGATCTGTTCACCAAAGGTTTCAAGTATGTTCCACATAAAAACAGCAACATCACTAAAGTTATTCTGGATCTTAAAATGTTTATCCAGAAGCTTAATTTGGAAAACATTATGGGAAGTAATATTAATAGAGATACTTCTATTTCTTATAGAACTGGTGTTTATAACCCTCCTATACATCCACAATTGAAAAATCTGGAGAGCAGAATTGAGCAAAAACTTAGATTTATTAACAGACATCATAGATACTCCCCTAATTTGACTGTTGCAGAACATGAATTATTATTTCATCTCAGCCACAATTCTGATTTAAGAATTATGGAACCAGATAAGGGGGGTGGCACTGTCCTTATGGATAAATATATGTATGATAGTAAAATGTATACTATCTTGCATGATAGTAATTGTTACACTTCAGTCTCGATTAATGAAATCCACATTTCATATAAAAAGATTGAATTTGCCATCAAAGATCTACTTGATCAGGAAGTAATCGACTACAGCACATACAAATACTTAGAAAATGAGCATCCTAGGGTACCCGCAATTTTTGGGGTACCCAAAATACATAAAGACATTGCGGACCCTCCTTTGAGGCCTATAGTTTCTGCCCAGGGTTCTAAGATCTCCCCCCTATCTAAGTTGCTTGATAGGAAACTTAAAACATTCTGGGGTAGAGAATCCCATCTGCTTAAGGATTCATGGGAATTTCTAAGTAAAATTACATCTGATCTTTATGATTCTAACCTACAATTCCTTACTATTGACGTTGTGGATCTCTTTTCTGGTATACCACACCAGCATGGACTTTTCTGGTTGGAGGAAGCCCTGAGAGATAGAGCTAATGTGTGTGATAATGATATTTTTCTAATTCTTGAGTTAGCTGAAATAGTATTAAATAACAACTTTCTCTACTTTTCGAGTGAATATTTTAAACAAACTTCTGGAGTAGCTATGGGTGCTAATTTCGCCCCTACTTATGCAGATATCATTTTGGCCGTTTGGGAGAAAAAAATTGTTTTGAACAGTGAATATAAGGCTAATTGGTCATTTTATTCTAGATTTCTAGATGGCATCTGTATTTTTTGGATAGGATCGACTAGTACCATTATGGAATTTATAAATTATTTAAATGCCACTGCTGATTTCCTAACTTTTACTTACCAGATTAATCCGGAAAAAGTAAATTACCTAGATGTAACACTTTCTGTTCAAGATAAAGGTTTCAAATCTGCCATCTATAGAAAACCTAGCTTTTCCAATAGTTACATTCATTATAATAGTTCCCACCCAAGACATCAAAAGAAAAGTATTGTCAAAGGTCAGTATGTTAGGGCCTCCCGAATGACCTCAGATGATAACGAATTTCAACTAGAATGTTCCAATCTTTTTGCAATGTTTCAGGAAAGGGGATACCCTGACACATTCATTGACAATATTAGACAAGAGGTTCTGGATGGCAGGAACATCAAATATAGGCCTATCCTGGGGATAGGGAACTTAGAAAAAATACTAGTCAGGCTGGGCAGTGAAAATATGATCCTGAGTATAATAAAGCCTTTATAACTGAATACAGTGCCAATTCTGGCACTATTAGGAATATTATAACAAGTGAGTGGGAAATTTTTTGAGATATTACAGATCTTAGCAATCTAAAGGACAAAAAGGTAAATACTGTATATAGAAGGGGGAGTAATATTAAGAACATATTAGAATTTGAACCTGTTATCAACAGGTTTTCCAATCAACGTAGGGGCACCTATAAGTGTGGATCATGCTCACAGTGTAGATATATTTCTAATACAGATACAATTTATCTACCTGCTACAAACAGATGGATTAGGGCAGCCGCCTATTCAAATTGCAACAGTCAAGGAGTTATATATTTGGCGATATGCCAACAATGCCAAGCATTTCATGTTGGCAAAATGGAAAGATCTCTCAAGAGGAGGATATACAAACATATTTATGAGATTTCTAAGAATAATTCCAATAATGCTTTGTATCGTCGTTCCTCTATATGTCCCATGGCTAAATACCAATTTTTTGTCCTTGAGGTGATGGCTCGGGACAATAGGGGGGGACCTTGGGAGACAAAACTTGAACATAAGGAAACCTGTTGGCAGATAACATTAGAAGCCAACAGGTTCCCTGGTTTAAATGATACAATTTCCATTGTCCCACTTCTTAAGTTAAGAGCTGGGAAAATATGAAGAGGGCTACTTTTTAGTTTTTTATCACAACAGGAATTTATTTAAAAGGAGGATTATTATTTATATTCAATTTAATAGTATAGTAATTTCAATTTTAATTAAATTAACAATTGTAAAATGAACATGCATCAGGAGTATCCAAGCACATTTTATATTTTTTTTAAAAAATTTTTTTTAAAAAAATTTTTTAAATTTTACTTTGTATTAAGCACTTATATTAATAAGCCAACTTTTTCAAAAAAAACATCAATTTTATTTTAATAATGCACAAAAGATGTACTTAAATAAATGTTTTGGGGTCAGTGGTAGCAGCCCTTTTAAGGATTTATTGTTTAATTGATTCATTGTTCACATGATTATTTAAACTGGGTCTGTTTTTACTTTTGTTATCTGATGAAGTCAAGCAAGAGGACTGATGAAAACTTTAATGTGTATTGTGTCAACGTTAATAAAGAAGAGTTTTAGCGTGACAACTAGTGTTCTGGCGTGGTTGCGGTCTTCTCCGTACTGACTTTTTGTTCTATTGGTCATTCTACCATCCACTACAAATACTCAGCACAAGGGCCTCTCTATCTTGGTAAGGTTTCATCATGTTAACATGGTACAATTTGTGCCCCTGCTTCCTGCCTAGCAGTTCTACCATGTAGGTAACACCACTGACCTTCTTTACCACCTTGTAGGGTCCCTTCCAAGCTCCCTGCAGCTTGTTGTGTTTGACAAGAATGAGAATCATTACCTGCTGCCCTACAGCATACTCTCTAGCTCAAGCATTCCTGTCATACCAGACCTTTTTGTGCTGTTGGATTTCTGTCAGGGTCTCCTGGGCCATGCCCATGAGTTCCCTGAGCCTTGTCCTGAGGTGTAGGACATATGCCACAAGAGATTCTTTGTGAGATTTATACTCACCCTCCTACTCATCTCAAATCAAATCTAGAGGTCTCCTTACCCTATGCCCATACAAAAACTCAAAGGGTAAAAAATCTGTGGATTCCTGGGGCACCCCTCTGTAAGCAAACAACAGATGGGGAAAATATTTGTCCCACTCCTTCTTAAACTGGTCTGAAAATGCCTGTAGCTTTGACATGAGTGTAGAGTTTAACCTCTCAACAAAACCATTAGTCTGGGTATGGTAGGGGGTGGTATTTAGGTGCTTCACCCCATAGTACTCCCACAGGCAAACCAGCAGGCCTGACATGAAACTGACATTTTGGTCAGTCAGTATTTCTTTTGGGAAACCTACCCTGATGAAAATCTCTAACAAAGCATTTGCCACCTTTTCTCCCTAAATGGAGGACAGACCCACTGCCTTGGGGTATCTAGTAGCACAATCTACTGCCACTAGGATATACTTTTGCTCTGTGGGATTTGGGGTACTCAGAGGCCCCACAATATCCATAGTTACCCACTAAAATGGCTCCTCAATCACAGACAAAGACATCAAAGGGGCTTTCACCTTGTCTCCTGCCTTGCCTACCTTTTGACAATGCTCACAGGTCCTGCAGTACCCTGTTACATCTCTGGAAATCTTAGGCCAATAGGAGTTCTGCATAATATGTCTCTTTGTATGCTTTATGCCCATATGACTTGCAAAGGGAATATCATGGGCTAAGGCAACCACAAAGCATTCTATAGCTATGTCAAGAATCTCAGTGGCAACACTCAGATCTGCTCTGAGTTACAGCACAATGGCACTAAATATACAGAACCAACTGATATTGCCAACATCCTGGCAGATAGGTTCAGAGCTAACTTTACCCCCCTCTCATCCCCTAAAGGGCCTATCTCTATACCGGAAAAATGCAAAGTTCCTGTAATGATGGCTGCACAGGTAAAAAACACACTCTCCAAAGACAAGAACACAGCATCCATGGGACCTGACAACATCCCAGGCTGCGTTCTACATGAACTACAGAATGAACTGGCACGTCACCTAAGTACCATGTTCAATCATAGCCTCACCTGAGGCTATGTGCCCACTGAATGGCACACAGCAACGGTTTTCCCACTCCACAAAGGGGGAGCCACCACAGACCCCAGAAACTACCGCCCCATTAGCCTGATGAGCCTGGTCTGCAAGGCTATGGAATGTATTATCATGGAACTTATAAACAATAACATTGGTAATCTCCAAACTCAGGACCCCACCCAGTTTGGGTTTGTAAAAGGCAGAGCATGTCTCCTAAACCTGATAGACTTCTTTGAAGCAGTCACCAAAGCCGTAGATGAGGGTAAGGTGGTTCACACAGCCTATTTAGATCTTGCCAAGGCTTTCAACAGCATCCCCCACTCTGGAATTATAGATAAACTCACTAAACTAGGTATAAATCCTTATGTCACAAGATGGGTTGGCAACTGGCTCACTGACAGAACCCACACAGTGAAAGTAGCAGACTCCAAATCCAACTTCAGACCAGTGACAAGTGGAGTACCACAAGGTTCAGTCCTGGGTCTTCTCCTGTTTGGTATCTATTTCTCTGAAGTACAGGCTAACACAGAAGGTCTTTGGCTAATGTAGTTCGCAGATGACTGCAAACTAGGAGCCATAATCAAAACTCCAAAAGATGTGGACATCCTACAAAAGGGCCTTGCTGAGACAGATGCCTCGTGTCAAAGCCATGGCCTCAAGCTCAATGCCAAAAAGTGCATTGTCATCCTTTTTCGTAAAAACTCTGTACCCATGAACTACCAGATAGGTGAGAGAATACAGCAGTTGGTAGTGCCCAGAGCTTACCATCTGGCACTTCTAGCCATAGCTTCATAGGTTCATAGGTAGGTACTAGGCTATTGGCCCTAGGGCCTATATAAGCCTAGACAAAAGGTTAAGTACCGCCTGTAGTCTACTTAACACCAAAAGTGTGATAAGAGACCTTGGGACACAGGTGGACAGTAGTCTCTCCTTTGATAATCACATTGCCACAGTAGTCAGGAAATCCTTCTATGTGGCACACCTCATCACAAAAGGTTTCTCATCCAGGAAAAGCGAGGTCATTGTCCCTCTCTACTCATCACTCATTAGACCCATTATAGAGTACAATGCCCCTTTTGGTATGTACCTCACAAGACATCTACAACAACTGGAAAGGATGCAGAAATACTTCACAAAGAGGATTACAGGCCTCAAACAGATGCCCTACGCAGACCGTCTCAAAAAACTGCAGCTTTATTTCTTCACATATTTCCTACTCAGAGGCAATCTCTGCTTAACACACAAAGCTATGTCAAACCCAGAGCTTTTGGACATGCTCCACTTAAAGAAATCCCAATCCCTCAAAGCTACATGTTCTAGGGACCTAAACCTTGTCACCACAATAAACAGAACATGCTGGAGGGATAGATTCCTGTCCCAGAGACTTCTCATACTCTGGAACAAACTACCTATATAAATCAAACAAAGCACCTCATTAGCACTCTTCAAGAAAAATCTTGATGATTGGATGGGAGATAGGAAAATCACCCCGGGGATCACATCTGTGGCTCTGCTCGACAATGGCACAGGAAAATAATTTTCTTGGATGGCGAATGCCAGGGTACCTTTTGTCTAGGCTTATATAGGCCCTAGGGCCAATAGCCTAGTACCTACCTATGAACCCATGAAGCTATGGCTAGAAGTGCCAGATGGTAAGCTCTGGGCACTACCAACTGCTGTATTCTCTCACCGTGTAGCCCTCCTTCAGGGATCCGCTCTCTATGCAGTAACCCTTTGTCCCGGTATACAGATTCCCCCTTCCTTTGAGAATCAGGTGCCTCACTAGCTACCTCCCTCAGGCCTTGTAATGTAGGGTCTGAGAGCTAAGCCTGTCCTAACTCTCTCTTTGTAACCCTTTGTAACCTTTGTAACCCCTTACACAGGAAGTCTGGCATCCTCTGACAGCAGTGCTTCACTGTCAGCCTGGATACTACTACTCATCTCTGCCCTTTCAGTCACTCTGTCCAAGGAAATATCAGTACCCACAAGCAGTTGTGGCTCACCTACAGTCTTACTGCTACAGGGTAGCTCCCTCCCTGAAATAACCACCTCACCAGTCCTGGCTGCAAGTGTGCATTTTGTCTGGGTCTCCCCAGGCTACTAGACCCACATGCTTGTCTCCAAGCCTGACTGCATGTAACTGCATGCATACCTGGCACTACATTATCAAAGTCATTCCCTATCAGGATATCTGCAGGGATATCCTCAAACACACCTATTTGCTGGCTTCCTTTTCCACCCTCCCATTCAAGGAGAACCCTAGCCAAAGGTATTTGGAATGGGGTCCCTTCTAAAGCTCATACTGGAGTAGACTGTCCAAGCAAGTAGTGCTCCTCTGTAACCATTGCAGGCTTCACAATGGTTAGGTCAGAAGCTGTGTCTCTCTTAACAATGGTCTCTTTCTCATTGACTAAGATAGCCTTTTGTGGTAGTTTGGTACCCTTGTTGTCTTGAGACAACCTACTGTTGGCATTTTGTCACTCCCACTTACTGGCTCTCCCAACTTTTGTTCCCCACCTTGCCTCTGTGGACATCTACATGCTATATGTTCCCACTAGTTGCATTTAAAGCATTTAACTGTTGATCCTGGATGTGTACCTGGACTAGTGTCTTTACCTGCTACTGGCGAACTCTGTTGGGGCAGTCTGGGCTGCCCACCATGGCTTCCCTTAGACCCATGAGCAGCACTGGGTGTCCCTTTCCTGTGCAGTGATGCCCTGCTTGCTAGGTATAGATCTCCCTTCTTCCCCAACTCATCTGCTGTATTGCATTGTCTGTCAGCTAACCAGATTCTCATGTCCTCAGGCAAAGTGCTAAGGGCTTGTTCCCCTCACAAAGAGGGCTGCCAGGCTACTAGAAGAGCTGACCTCATATCCACTCACCCACCTATGAAAATAAGTGCTTAGCTCAGCAACAAATTCACACAAACTTTCATTTGCCTTGTGACTATGGTCAGAAAACCTTTTCCTATAAGCTTCAGGTGTTAACTTGTAACATTGTAAAAGATAATTCTTTACAACATTATAATTTAAGCAATCAGTATTTTACAGTTTAGAAATAACAGTTACGGCTTTACCACAGAGTAAGGAGGTCAGGAACTGTACCTAGAGCTCTTGGTCAACATTATACTGTTTAGGTTGGCATGCAGCAGTCCTTTAGACTTGCACATTTCAGCCAAATGGCTCCTTGTCAACTTGCCATACTCCTCTGCTGACATCCTTGTCTGCTCTCCCTTACTAACTAAGCTAACAAAAAATAAAACAATTGTGATATGAACTCTGAATGTTCACTGCATGGCTAATTGAGAGTACAAACACCTTCAACGACCACTGTGCACAGGCTACAGGAATTAAATATCCACACCACTACAAACCAATTAATATGTGATGTGTCTATCTCACCACTATCAGCCAATTAATAAGTGATGTTGATATCCCACCACTGTCCACCAATTAATATGTGACTCCCCTGAACTGGCCCAGTAATCAAGGAGCCTCAATCCTCACCACTGGCAACAGTGAGGGATGTACATAATGGAAGGATTGCAAGTATACACTCAGTAAAGTACAATTTCCCTTAAGAGCACTCAGAGATCACATTCAGTCTGGGGCTGGTTTCTCCCTCTTTTGTCCATATCCCCAAGTAAGACTCCCCACTGGCAGAGATATAGGGTTAACATCTCAGCTGAGGGGTCAAGCCAAGACCTCCAGCACCCTCTCTGTTCAACCAGTGCTTTGTGTCCTTGCCCAAGTAGCTGACACACATAAACTCTGCGAATTGATTTATATACAAACACACAGACACTCCTGGAGAAGGCTGGCACAGGCTTACTAGCTATGCCCCCTTCTGTCCAGACTATAAGGAAGTTATCACTGCTACCAACGTCTCTTTATCAACTACTTAAGGCCCTTACAAAGGGTGATCAATCCTACTGTGTAATGTTACTATTATCCAAATGGTAAGTGTGACCAAGAGCAATGCTATTTAGGAGTGGCCTGTACAGTGTCACCAAATACATATGCAAGTACTCTTAACAGCTTAAATATGTCTCACAAATATCAACCAAAAAAACATGTTTAAATATATATAATAATAAATAATAAAAGAACAAGACAATACTCAAACAACACAGTACCTGGAGAGTTCAGAATCACAGGAAATATTTAAAACAACATTGCAGAACAGTCTCAAATAAATACAGAAAACATCTAAATTAATATTTGCTATATTCCTATCTATATCTAAGAGACACTATGCCCTAAATCCCTTACTTACAGACAGCACAC
>NC_056730.1:825646947-825689447 GCF_019279795.1 Protopterus annectens
CTTTATCTTTATTGTTAGTATTAATTGTCATTGTTATAGTGTATGAATCTTAGGACCACAACAACCCAGTCTCTAGTCCCTCTTTTTTGTCCTCCATGAGAAATTGCAACTTTTAATATTTATCTAGATTTTGAGGGCATAAAGCCTAGGATTTTATTTATAATTTACTTCTAATTTCATAGGATTGTTATAGTTTCATAGATTCATACTAGGCTAACTGCCCTTGCGAGCCATTTTAAGCCTAGACAATTATCCCTTGTGAGACTCAAACCCTGCACCTTGTGTTTGTAAGGCAAACACCTCAACCATTAGGCCACCCTCCCAACCTGGGTACCAGAAGAGTGTAACTTGGAATTGCTAGCCTTGCAAATAGGAAAGCACAGTGCATTTGGAAAAAAAATACCGCAAATTTTGTAACTTAATGTAATACCATTAAAGAATTTTTGGATGGGGCATCACAACTTGCACTCCCAATCTGGGGTGTGCACATCCCAAGCTTCTGCTGCTTATTTACACTATAATATTACTGCACCGAGCAAAAAGAGTGATACTGCAAACTCAGACTGTATATATGCTTCCTTTCTCACATATTTAGACATGCTGTTCTACTGTAGTTCAGATTATCTGATCTTTAACTAGAGCCCATATTGTTACAGGTTACTGCATACCAGTGGTATGATCTACGTATCACTGTATATCAGAATACTTTGAGACTTGAAGTTAGGATCAGTTCATTTGCCCCATTTGTAGTGCATTAAATGTGTTATTCCTAACCTTACACCAGTGGAACTAGGACTCACTGCCCAAGAGATGCCTTTTTTGAGCATGCCACACTTTTAATGCTTCTGACAATGATAACTAAACCAAGACTGCTGTAGTTGCTTACTGCAACTTTGATGTAGTTTTATGAATGTTATTCAATTTGATGCATCTGGTCATAAACTATCTTAGCTAAACTCTGCCCATGAGATTATGACTGTTATTTCTGGTCAAGTGATGCACACGGCTTTTTAAATTTAGGGAGTCTCAGATAATTATGTGTATTATTCATAAGTTGCCAGTTCTTATATTAGTTATGAATTTGTTATTCAACTATCTTGATATTATGTTAATTCATCATTTTTATTAATTTGTGTTTTAATTTCTTCTCATGTTGCACTGTGAGTATTTTTTTTTTATTATTTGGGATATATTCATTTACAACTAGGTCATAGTATTTTTAGTATCACTTCACTCACCGTAGAGATCAGGTGGCTGTGAAAGTAAGGATTACGACTCTTATGTGAGATATTTGATATTTATTGGTAGCTTTTTACCTAGCAATGTCAATGCCAAGTAAGGTAGCTTTTAATAAATGTTTATTGCATGTTTACAATTGGTGTGCTGGATAGAATTGTCAGATGAATGTGGCAGCAAACTCAAGTCTAGAAATGATACTAGTGGTAGGGTAATATATATTGATTCTCAAGTACGTAACAGTCACTGTAAGTGTATGTATGTGTGTGTGTGTGTGTGTGTGTGTGTGTGTGTGTGTGTGTGTGTGTATGCATGTGTGTGTGTATGCATGTGTGTGTGTGTGTGTGTGTGTGTGTGTGTGTGTGTGTGTGTGTGTGTGTGTGTGTGTGTGTGTGTGTGTGTGTGTGTGTGTGTGTGTGCGTGTGTGTGTGTATGCGTGTGTGTGTGTGTATGCATGTGTGTGTGTGTGTGTGTGTGTGTGTGTGTGTGTGTGTGTGTGTGTGTGTGTGTGTGTGTGCGTGTGCGTGTGTGAGTGAGTGAGTGTGTGTGTGTGTGTGTGTGTGTGTGTGTGTGTGTGTGTGTGTGTGTGTGTGTGTGTGTGTGTGTGTTAGGGTCTGATTCCAAAACACTTGCTCTAAGTGTAAGCAACCATTTACACTGAGGGCAGGTCTTTTGGAATCTGTCTCCCCATGTAAGTGTGTTTGTAGATCGGTCTTACACCAAAGTAAGTCACTTACACTGAAAGCAGGTCTTTAGGAGTCAGAGCAGACTTAAACTGAGAGTAAGCCTTTTGGAATATAGCCCAATGTATATGTTTTTATGTTTACTTTTACACCACTGTCTAATACAACTTAATGCCATTAATTTACTTCATTAGCTAATTTGTACTGATTCATTTATTTTGAATATCTAGGAAGTTGTATCACTGACAATATGTAATTTTAAAGGTCAGAAGCAACTCTAACTCACTTCAAACTTTTCGTCCTAGCCAGATCTCTGATTCTTGATTTAAGTTGCTATCTTACAAGCAATAAAAGAGTCCATTATGCAAAATGCTTGTAGAATTCCTAAAGAAAAAAATATCTGAGGCTGACCCAAATGGATGGCACAAGTGGATTGTACATGGACACTTGAAGCTGTTGACTACAGGGTACATTGTCACTGTTAACTACTTCTGCTACTACTGTAAAACTCCAAGATGAAATTCACACACTCCCACGCACACACGCGCACACACACACACACACACACACACACACACACACACACACACACACACACACACACACACACAATACATTTGCACCTGGAAATGTTAAACTTTATTTGAACACAATTCCACTTTGATCTCCAGATAATTTGCAAATGCTCATTAACACAGGCTGCATAATTCACAACTACACCTAACCTAGTTATTGTTTGCCACTTTTTGATCAAAGGAATACTAAAAGAATGTAAAACTAGATTCATCACAACTGCAGTATTGCACTTTACTTACTGATTACTACAGTGAATGAATATAGCTTAATGAAACTGATGATTGTAACCTATATAACCCAAATAAATATCCAATATCCCGCATGGATGTGCAATCTAAAATATGTGCTGATGAAGTTGATCACATTGACTTGATTTACATATCTTTCTTGAAGCCACTGTGAATATATAAGTGTTACATGGTGTCAGAAAAAATTGAAAATATACTGGTTCATTTTTTTTTGACTGAGAAATGGTTCAGCTGCAGTTGACTGACAACTTATCCCTTCATGGTAATTTGGGTCTATATTATAACAGTGACCGATCAAAAGATTGAACGTTGTTATATCAACCCCTTAAAGTCTAAAACTAAAATGAGTGAACAACCAGAACTGCAATTTCTTTCCCAGGGAAAGAAATCTCTGCTCCCCCCCAAAAAAAAATAATAATAAAACACACTAAACACTATTTTAAGCTGGGGGCTGCACCCCCCCCCCTGCACCACACATGTAGGGGTTGTGCCCCCCACACCCCCCTACTTAAATATACCAACTCAGAGATTGCACTACACTGGAGGAAATGGCACAACCCGGACGGCCGGCCCAGCAATTTCTTTCCCTGGGAAAGAAATCGCTGTTCTGGTTATTCGCTTTTTTTAGTTTTTGACTTTAAGGGGTCGATATAACAGCATTCGATCTTTTGATTGTTCACTGTTATAAAGTAGACCAGCTAATTTGTCTTAGAACTATAAACAATGTATCTAGAAATTTAACTTTCTCATGAATTTGAGAAAAAGATCTGAGATTATGAAACGGTAAAATGTTTGATGTTTCTATGTGTTGCAAGAGCAGAAAACATGAATGTTTGCAATAAATTTGAGTTTTGAGAGAGATTGAGTACACTGTAGTGATGACACGCATGTTTAACAGTTATGTTCTAGGCCTGGCAGGTTGGGAATGAGCAGCTGATGCCAGCTTGATTATTGTAAAGGAGGAAAGAGATCCAAGCTAATGCACCATTGTGCTCTCCAGGAGTTTATGGACATTGCAGACATAATAGCAGATGTGGGGACAACCATGCTGCATCATGTATGTTGGTGCATGTGTGTGATCCATTAGGAAAGCAACTGTTACAGATCCCAACCAGCACAAGGAGTGCTTAGATAAAAGATAGGAGCTTGTATCATCATGAATGACTTACTCTCAAGCCAACACTCACCTCCTAGAAAAATAAATAGGTTTATTAGGCTCTCACCACCAACAAACGATAAATGGGATTCAAAGCTGTTGTCTTGGCCAAGGGACCAATGAGCTAGGCTCTAACCCATTTGGAGGAGAGAATGTTTTGAGTGGGTGTTAGGAGAGAAGACAGAATGATAGTATATGGGGAGAGGGGGCAAACATTTTAGACTTACTATGAGATGACAAGGAATCTGCCATTCAATTTCCATTTGTTCATTGTGTGGGCAAAACATTCCAGAGTGTCTTAATGTTTATATTACTGAATTAGGGAAGATTGCAAATTTGGTATATTGCATGACTCATCGGTGTAAGACAGAACTGCATGTGGAATCAGAACTTATCAAATAATGGGCATAATACAGAAAATATCAGATTTACATAAAGTGAAGTTATTGATGCGTGCATAGTGAGTAAAATGGCCTTGTCACAATTAAATTAATTCAATAAAGAGTGGAAAGCAGGTAGAGAGGTTTGTGAAATGGAAAGCTGTAAATGAGGAAAACAGAGTAAATGTGAATCCAGACATCTGGCAAATATGAGAAAAAATAAAAACGTGACTCAAAGAATGCTTCATGCCATAATGATCATGATAAAAAAGTAGAGGTTCTGCTTTTAATCAAGAGTATAGACATTGTTTCTTTTTGTAACATGTGAATTGTAAGAAATTAATTTATATAAGAAATTTCATGAACTGGATTGCAGTCATGACAATAAGTCATTTGTTGGAATGCTTTCTATTCAGAATGTGCATTGTGTGAGTAATGTTCAAAATGTAAACGTAGAATGCTTGTGATTATTAACGTATGAGTTGGAAATCTTAGACGAAAAGCTGAAAACTAAAAGTAAAATGAAGTGTTTACACTAGACAATGGTATAAAGGGTAATGCAAAATTTGCTCTGTGTTTGAAAGATAGCAGTTTGATGCAGCTATATAATCGCTTACTTATTCTAGTCATCATACAAAACCGGAGTGTAAGAAAGTATTTTTGTGTGCATAATGAGAAAAGTAATATTCATTTCTAGATGGTAGTCACAATAAATATAAAGGCATGCCTGGGGATTCATTAACATACATGTACCATGATGAGAGCAGGGGTTTTTGAATATGCAAGTGGCTAAGCAAGCCTTCATGTTGTGCAGAATCTATCCATGGCCAGAATATCAAAAGTAGATCTAACGTTACCAAACTCCTAATGGATTCTCTTCTATCTTCTCATGCTAACTGACAATTACTACTATTTATTTCCTCACAGTATCAAAGGGCTGCAAGGAGTCTGACACAAGGCTCGATACCACCAAAATTTTGTTTGTGGATTAAACTTGCTGGTGGTATCAAGCCTTGTGTCAGTGACTCCTTGCAGCCCTTTGATATCGTGAGTCTTTGGTTGTTTACTGAGGGCTGTGTCTTCTTTTGTGCTGTGAGCTATTTATTTCCTCTCTAGTGTCATTCCGGAACATTCTCATCTCTCTGATACTGATCAGCTGTCTCTCAGTGTCCTTAAATTTTCCTCCTACACATTATTCCTCCTCGTTTCATTCTATTCCTGTGTATTTTAGCATCAGAATATTATTTCTCATCTCCATGTATTATTAGAAATACAGTCAATATCCAAAATAACTATGTATTATTTTACTTAACCTAGTCTATCCATTGCATCAGTGTATTGCTGCTTGTAGTACATATTGCATTCCTGATCATAATCTCTCTTAGCAATAGTCTGTAAATGAGCTATAGTCTGTTGTGGGGACCCTTATCTTCTTGTATATGATACACCTCAATCTATTCTAAAGAGTGTGTCTGTTGTGGGGCTTTTCTCCCATTGTGTATGATTACTTATCAGATATTGCCAAAATGTTTATATGTGTGTTTGTGCTTCTCCTAAGCTCATTATAAATTTGTTGAGGGACTTTTCCTCCCATTGTGCATAATTACTCATTAACTTACTGTAAAATATTTAATCTGTTGTGGGGCTTTTATCCCCTTCTATATAGTTATTTACAAACTATTGTTTAAATGTTTTTCTAAATTTGTTGTGCAGCTTTACTCCCCAGACCTCCTCTGAAAATGGGCCATTGGCTTAGTCAGATTTTATTGGTTATCAAAGGACAAATAAAGTATAAAATAAAATGAAAAACACCTGCTAGCAGCCATAAACAGGTTCAGTGTAAACAGTAGCTTGTAGATAAATGCAATTGGTCGTGGCTTATATGTTTATGGAGAACTTTTCTTGAAGGTGTTTTTTTAGATAAATGCAATCCCAGTAAGTGATCATGAAGGAGAGCACAATACATGGTAAGAGCAACTTAAATGACATAATTATGAGACGGGGGCACTTAAAAATGAAAGTGTAGTTAGATGTAAATAGATAACTTTATAAACAACACTGATTTAATGTATTTATATCTATACAAGTAGTGCATTTGTGGATATTCCATATCATGCAGGTATTGCACATCAGATATTTATCCAGAAAGTGACGTGCTGTAACTAACAGTACGCTGTTGTCCCGATCTACTATGTAAAACAATAAATGAACTTTACTGCTATTGCCTTATAGACTTCAGAAAGGGACATGTTATTCTCATTTTTTTGTCATTTGCAAGCGTAGAAATGCTATTGTAAAGTTAAAATATCTTAGTAATGCATGTGTTGTATAGTTTTATAAATTATACTGTGAAGGCTGCCAGCTTATCTAGACAGAATTTTGTAAATAATTCTATGTCCTCATAAATATTTATAATCCACAGGCTTGTTCTAAAAATGTAAAGGGAACTATATCCTATGATTAAACTATTTGTTGTGCTGAGCTTCAAAAATGTAACAGCAGGACACTCTGCTGGAAGAAACCTGATAAGTCAGGCATTGTATGACTGCTTGATCTCAAGCTCGGAGACAGGATGTCTGGGCCAGGAAATTCTTTCTATTATCTTGATTTAAGAGATAATTACTAATATTTTACATGTATAATGTCTTTTATTGTCGTGGCTTCCTGACCAGGTGCAGCTTACTAAGAAATGTAAATTTTTAGTTTCTGTGAGCCAGGGAAACTAAATCAGAACTGTTAAGAATAATGTAACCTAAAATGACTTAGCAGTACTGTGTTATCAATTTAAGACTTTCCCAGAGAGAAAGACAGAGCATTTTGAATTTTGTCTGAAGAGCATTCACTCACCAGCACTTGCTTGCTCTGTAAGTAAGATATTTATTTAGAACAGTGATTTCTCTTAGAGATAAATAGAAATAGTCAGTTTAGTCTAGCTGTTTTCTATATTTATGTCAGACTATTCTACAGTATTATTTTAAAGCATTTTCCTGTGATTTCTGAACTCTTGATTAGCACTGTGTTGAATTGATGAGTATTGTCTTGTGTTTTTATATTTCTTATTAAATATTTTAAACATTTCGGCTGTGCCTGTTTTGTATAGAGATAATGTAAGGTCTAGAATACTTGCATGTATTTGGTGATACTGTACTAAGCCACTCCAGAATAGCCTTAGCCCTGGGTCACACTTACAATTTGGATAACAGTAATATTACCCAGTGAAATTGGTCACCCTTTGGGAAGGGCCTTATTAGTAGCTAATAAGAGTAGTTGGTGGCAGTGATTACTAACTTATAGCCTGGCAGGAGGGGGCATAGCTGGAGAACATGTGCCAGTCTTCCCCAGGAGTGTCTGTGTGTTTGTATATAAAGCAAATCTGAAAGCGTGTGTGTGTCAGCTATATGGGCAGGGACACGAAGCACTGGTTGGATAGAGAGGGTACTAGAGGTTTTGGCTTGACTGCTCAGCTGAGATCTGAACCCTATAGCTGTGCCAGTGAGGAGTTTTATTGGGGATCTGGAGAGAAAGGGAGAAACCAGCCCCAGACTGACTATGATTTTTGTGTGCTCTTAAGGGAAATTGTACTTCATTGTGTGTGTACTTGTTATCCTTCCCAATGTGGATGCCCCTCACTGGTGTTAGTGGTGAAGATTGAGGCTCCTTGATTACTGGGCCAGTGCACGGGAGTCACATATACAATAGTTTATACAGTTATAAAATCTGACTGTACATTTTCATCTATAAATTTTCTGAGGCATGCTCAGTAAACTGTGTTACCCACAAAGTTGTATTGCAAATGCCTATCTATACCCATGTGGCAGGTGTATGGAACTATCCTGACACTGTAATGTATAATATGGGAGTGCTCATAGGTAATAATTTACATCCATGTGATTGATGTTAGAACATATATACATATGTATTAAAGAACTGAAAGCATTCATTGTTTTTTGTGGATTATGTGATGTTGTTATGGCCATGTACACACCTTAGCAATTTGGTAATATTGACAAGAATCACAGACACCTGTGCAATCAGTCCAATAACAGTGTTAAGTGATGAAAAAGCATTTTTGCAGCAACCTGCATGTTGCCAATGGTAGGAAGTTCGTGACTGTTCATACATGCCATGTTTGTATGTAGCCAAATACAGTGTCACACACTGACCAAGATATAAACAGAATTATGGTCTATAAACCTAATAACAATCGTCTTACAACAACACATATGTCATAAGTATAGGCAAAATGAGACTCATTTTCATGTTGTGACATATGTGAAAACTCCCATAAATCAAGATGCAACTCAAGAGTATTCAGTCCACTGACAAATTGGTTGTCTATGTCTGAATACCATTATGTAAATCAATTTGCATAGGATGTATTTATATGTGTAATACAAATAGTTTGCTAGCTTGGACAAGACTTAGGCAAAATAAAATTTCATTTCAACATTGTGGTATTCATACTGCAGCTACTGGGGAAATGCCTCAAATATTGGGCTACACTTATTTGAGTATGATGCATTTATGGTACTGTAATTAATGACATGACACTTATCCTTTATGGTGCAAGAGCCACACCTTACATGTTAACATACAAAAGTGTATCGCAGTACATTGTAACTGATATTTAGCCCTGAAGTGAGCCTTGTCAAAAAAAATAGCAATACCTGCATGATACTACAGTAATACACATCATACACGGTAGAAACATTAATGTGTATTAATAGGTGACTTGTTGACAAATTACATATCACATTTACAAATTGTTCACTGGCCTAGAGCAAATATTGTCATCTTCCATGTAAAGGTTAATAATCACAATGTACAGATGCTGGCAAAGCCAAACTTCCAGAGGCTAATTCTATTTCTTTATGAAAAAGAGGAACAAATTACAAGAGCTATCTGAAGATACTGATTACCTAATCTGCTTTTTGCTAAACAGCATGTATCTAACACATCATTATACTGGGCATGCTCATAAGTTAGTATGGCAAATACTACAATAACTGCAACTACCCTACACAAAAGCACAGGAAAGTAACATAACACAGGCCCATGTATACTTTATAACTATTTTGCAGCGTGGCACACATTCAGAAATGGTTCATTTCCCTTCATTTCCTTTAATGCCCTAAAATGGTTAATATGTCCTTGTTTCCTTTAAAGCCCTATAATAGGATATCTGTATGAAGTCATATAAAACAGATCAATATTTTGAGGGAAATAAATATGCCTTTGAGCATTCACTGACATGCTCAACATTTACATTTTGCCAGACTTGAACACATGCTGAGTTTAGATCTCAGAGTGATGTGCATCAACCCTTGATACCACAGAAAGACACATATTTGATGTGTCATGAAAAGCACATTTGAAGGAATTACGTCAGTATCTGACTGTAATGGGTATTTAACTGGCATAAAATCCCCAATGTGTTGAAAGTTCTTTGTTCAAAATAAAACTGTATACAAATAAATTGATACAATGTTGTATGTGTCCCATCAGTACACTCACATTATATTACCATTTACTAGAGTTGAATAGGACCTTTGTAATCTACAGTCTACATAACTGTATATGAACCACACACACACACACACACACACACACACACACACACACACACACACACACACACACCACAAACAAAGTTCTGTCTTAACTGTGAGACCGAACATGTGTGAAGGCATGAATTTATCATTGTGGTGCAATGCACTAATTTGAGATAAATGCAATGGAGGAGCCTTCTGCCATGTAATTGTGCACATTACAGCTGTGGTGGTTGTAATTCATGCATAGCAGTATACTGACAAACACTGATAATATTAAGTCACTGTGGGTTTCAAACACCTACCTGTGTGACTACAG
Organism: Protopterus annectens; assembly: GCF_019279795.1. NCBI lineage: Eukaryota > Metazoa > Chordata > Ceratodontiformes > Protopteridae > Protopterus > Protopterus annectens. Next base: position 825,657,095 of record NC_056730.1, read on the forward strand.
AAGCTACAGGATATTTCTGGACTCCACATGGCACAGGAGAAGTCTTATAACAAATGTGAGATAGTGTGTATTTGAAACTGTTACATCAGCTTATTGCTGGAAGGCATGTGTGTGCCTTCAAACTGATTCGAAGAGTGGTGTGATCTGTTTCTTTGTTACAAAAAATTGCCTGAAGGTAGGTATACCCAAACACCTATTACACAATACACTCATCCATGTGACTGTAAAAGCACAATCATGTACACTGTGTAGATAATCTCAGATTCAAACTCATGCCATCCTGCTACAGAACAGTGTATAATTTCCCCATGCCACAGGCAAAGGCATGCTACTAGGTTGAGATAAATTAAATTTTAACAGATGGTCTTATCAGCGTTTAGCAAAGCAATTTTCCTGCACCAAAATGGACAGAATTAAACCTCTCTATCTACACTTGTGCACATTAGATATGTCGGTGGCACCAACTGTATATGCATGTACATTTACACACACACACTGACATAACTGAGTATAGGGGTAATGTCTGGGTTCCAATTGACTACTTCACTGAGATTACAAGCTAGAGGACATTGCATAAATCATGAGAGGTGTTTGTTTGCAGCCATGGCAGTGCACATTTGAATGGATGACATCACCAGTGTTTTCATAGGGTGATTCATGTTTTAAAAAAAAACTAAAAATGGCAGGAAAGTCCACTACCAGCATTAAGCTACACATCCTAGCTATAGTTGAACCCATTCCTACCTAGCAGAAGAGAGACACACAATCACAGCAGTCACTAACTGCTGGCTTCCAACCCCCTTCTGACCTACTTCCACAGTCTAGAGAACACAGTATCAACAGTAAGCACAATAGGAGAAATCTGATTCCAGCACTGAGATAGTGCACATTTAAAAAAGCAGCACATTATCAGCATATACAAAATGTGTTTTGCCTAAAAATGCAAAAAACTAATGGGGAATCATCTCATATAAATATGTGTCCTGAGTAGAAGTTTATATGATGGAACCAGTTCCACATGATACTTACAGACACACATTCAAAGTATTTAAGCAAGGCTGGATTCAAACCACCTATGTATCTTTTTACATGATCTAGAGTATTCAGTATCTTCTGTAAGTGCCACAGCAGACATCTTAATGCAAATGTGAAACAGACCACATTTGAAAGGAAGACCTAATACATGTCTTGAAGCACAAATGCTAGTGTTAAAAGTGTAATAAACTGATGTGGGAGCACTTACTACTGGAAATGTTTATCCTGATTGGATGTTTTCACATCAGATCTGTTGTTGAAGCCATACTGACTTAACACTAGGCACATACACTAGTCCAACAGTGTAAGACTTGAAACATCTACCTATCTATTTACACAGTCTAGAGAACACAGTATTAACAGCAACCCCCACAGAAGAAGTCTGATTATACCACTGAGATAGTGCACATTTGAAATGATGACATCATCATTATCTTGCACAGAATGTGTTTTGGCTAAGAAAGCAACAGATTGATGGCAGAGCACTATCCAAGTGTAAATATGTCTTCTAATTTAAGTGTACACAACAGATCTTTTGATAAATCCAGTTCTACCTGAAAGTACAGACACATACACGTGTTCATAGTGTTTACACAATGCTAAATTCAAACCACTTTATCTAAATTATACAATATCAACTGCAAGTTCCACAGGGAAAAGTCTGACTCCAACACTGAGTGTGCAGTTTTGAATGTATGACTTCATCAGTGTGCTGTTTTGAAAATGTTTGTGATAAAAGTAGAAGAAATTGATGGTGGAACCCTCTCCTAGCTTAAAAGCTTCTCCTGAGTGGAGGTGTACACATCACATATGCTATTGAAGCCATACTTACCTGACACTAGACACACACAAGTTCAACAATGTTGGATTTGAGCCACCTACATGTCTAGTTACACAACCTAGAGAACACAGTCTGACCTGCTAGGGCCACAGGAAAAGTCTGTCTTTAATGCTGAGAAAGTGAAGTTTTACGTTTTACAGAAGGACACACACGTACACACACACACACACACACACACACACACACACACACACACACATGCACACTCATGATAATCAGTAACTGCCAGATTCAAACACCTACCTATCTAATTACACAATCTAGAGTATGTTGTTTTAACTGCATAACTTGAAATACTATAATAATAATAATATAATAGCATTATAGTGTATTACTATACTGATGTGTGTGTCTCCTCCTTTACAGGCGAATTTATATGTTGTTCTGACATGTACTCAGATGTCTCTTATCACTGTTCTGATACACTTCCAGTACAAGCATCATTAGTGACATGATTTTTTTAATCACCTTTGATAGTAACAGATACTACACTGTCATACAAATTACAAGAGGTGTGCTTCTTCCTAAGGGCATAATGACATTTTTTATTGCATCACATATGACATGGATGTATTACAGATGTGTTTCTGTAATTATGTGATTTGCATAACAGATAAGTTTGTAATATGTTATTTTTGAAGGGTCTATATTAAAAGACCGAAAGATTACTTCAGCAAATGCTCACATGAGCGAAAACACAGGTAATCGAACTGCGCAGCCCCCCAAACTCCCCGCTAATTATATATTCCAACTCCGAGATCACACTACAGTGAGGAAAAGGCAAAAATCCGACTCCTCACTGTACCATGACCCCACAAACACCTTTAGATTTACCAGAGTTTTCACTCGTGAGCATTCTCTGAAGTAAACTTTCGGGTTTATAATATAGACCCTTTTTGAATGTATTGCACATTGCAATAAAAATAATACAGATGGATTAACGATCACCTTATTAACACATCACATACATAGGAATTTGATACTGTATGCAGTCTATAAATCGTTTATATTATTATACATATTGCTGTTTTTTTAGCATTAATGCTCTTTAAGGAATATTTAGGGATGTGCAGTTTATGTCATGCTACAGAGTGTAGGACCCATACCAGTCCACCCATTCACTGAAGAAGATGATGACCCAATCGACTGCTTCTAGAAGAGTCAGAGTCTGAGGACAACTGGGTTCACCAAGATGATGATGCCAATGATGAGGGACCAGGACCAGCACGTGCCATCATTCCTGCAGACCAACAGCGACAGTGACCTCCATCACACCAGCTTGAAGAACTCAGGGACCAGGCTCATGATGCTGTCACTGATGTATTCCAGATGAAGATGAAGGACATGATGGACATGTTCTTTCAAGACATGGCACAGGCCATGTGAGACTACTTCTCAGAGATCACAAGGGAGATCATTTGAGAGGTTTGACTCCATCAAGGAGGGCCGTCTGGAACTTAAGTATTGCCTATGTTATCCAGTCATGTAATGCTTGGTGTGTTTCTAATTGGCAATCTTTTTATTTAAACACACATTTGTGCTCACAACCCTTGCTGCAGAGATACTTTTAAGATGTACCATATGATGCCCTCTTCATAAGTCAGGTCGAATGGGGCTATACATTATCACTGCACTATGATGTATATTAAAAACATGACACTGGCATTATCATCATTGTGCTATGTGATCATCAGATGATGTCATTTCTGCAGACTGAGTTACGGACATGCAGAAAATGTATTCCTGAACTGTGCATGCGGTTTGCCTCATGTGCATACAGTTTATCATGACATTGTTATTTCTGATCCAGTCTGCCCTCATATGGACAGATTTGGTTGACACAGGTAGCAGTCTGCCAGTTTCACACGGTTGTGATGAAGACAGTGTTCATGTGATGAAATAGAAAGGTGATGACATATGACAAGTGTGATACTTGCACCTGCTAAGTTTTAATTACATACCACACACTTATCACTGTAGTGCCATTCTCCTGTGGCTATATGCATTTGGGGGATATATGTGCATAGTTTGCATACATTGTTTTTGCAATGTCAGTTATAGGTGTATCTTTTTACATACATGCCATTTCAGTGTATTTGCTCCATTTGTAACAATGGTTTGTCATGAGGTCCCACTGACACTCTGCCCTTGTGTGTGGTGTCGTAATTTATGCTTCTGACATTAACATCTGCATTACCTCTCTCCTTCCTATATGTAGTTAATGAGAAGGACTGAAATTCCAATTTTTTTTTACATTTCATAACAGTATCAGATGAATGGAGCAAGTAATGAATACCTGTATTGTGTGGTCTTGTTATTATGGCAAACACCACATCATTGTGCTTATAGCTTGTCTTCTGACATGTGTATACCTTTGCTGTGTGTTACACATGTTAACAAAAATTTGCAGTTTTCCTTCTTTATACCACATTTGCAATGCTTTGTATAGTTGTACATTCAATATGTCCTTAACACAGACAACATACAAGCACCACTTGTAATAAAAAATTATGAATCAGTATTCCTCCCACAAGCAGTGTGCCATAGTTGTGCATACATAAATATCCTTCAATTAGTCATACATATTTGCATGTACTATTGTTATATTTTTTTGTGACTGTGCCATGGGTGTCTTACATTTGCATGGCAGTATATATGAGTATGTGATATTCAATCCTAATTTCATTGCTATTTGCTTTTTACCTGCTGTACATTACTGTATTCAGAGGTTAATGCATTTCTAAGCCATTACTAGGCTAATTACCACCAAGGACCTTACAACACTAGCCATGCTCCTCAAACCCATTTGAATCCTGACTATCATGGGTATCTATATGTGTGTGTGTGTGGGGGGGGGGGCATGTTATTAGGGAGGAAACTAAGGGATATTGAAGGGTGTGTTAGTTAGGAAAATGCTTTTCTTATTGATGGCTTCTGTCCATAAGGGACATGGAGACCAGACAGGGAATACATTTACAATATCCAATCCAGTTGTCAAAGTTCCATTTGAGTAGAATCATTGCTGAACTCTGTTTGCATGGATGGGAGTCTGTCTCATAGGATGGGGATCCTTTGGGACTCATATGTGTCTCTCCAGCATATTCTGTTTATGTCACAAGTGAAGCTGAAATGCCAGGATCTAGTATTTCTTGTGCCATTTGTTTTACACAAGTGCAAGAGATCCATCAGGGCTGTGTCTGAGGAAGGCCTATATGCTGGGAAAGATCTACTCTAGGCAGCTTGTAGGAAACTGAATACAGAGACAGAACCTTCAGACAGTCAGTGTAGGACAGTGTATTCATGCTCTGCATTCTCCTGGTGAGAAACCTTTGTGGGGATTCTGACTGTTGCAAGTACCTGGTTAGGTACATGCCAAAGGGGACATTGTACTAACTGATGGGTCTGATAAGGACTGACTACAGTGGTACTATAACGTTCTTGGACATGGATGCCATACCATCACCTCAAAGGTAGGTGAGATAAAACGATTTTCTTACTATCTTAGCTACATGTTGGTGAAAGGCCAGATTGCTGTCTACATAAGTTCCCAGATCCCCTAATACTGGTCGACTCTTAGGGGTATTTTATCAATGGAGTAATTAACTTTGATTGACAGTTTCCCAAAAGGCATTATAATGCATTATTTTGGCATTGAGGTTTAGGCCATGGCTTTGGCACCAGTCATTTGTCTGTGTTAAACCTTCTTCCAAGATGTTGTTTGTGTCTTGGAAGGAATCTATAATAACTTGCAATTTACAGTAATCTACAAACTTTGTGAGCCAGAGGCCTTAAATATTAGCCTTCACTTCTGAGAAGTAGATGACAAACTGTATGGGGCCCAGCACAGAGCCCTAGCGTACTCCACTAGTGACCGGACTCTTGGTAGAGGTGGTCTCACTGATCCTGACTTCTTTGGTCCTGTCTGTTTACTAGCTGGCAATCCAGATAGTTATGTGTGGATTAATGCCTAGCCCAGAGAGCTTGTCATCAGTGCCTGAGTGGGGTAATGTATTGCATCCCTTGGCCATGTCAAGATATACAGTATGGACTAATTTACCCTTGTCTTATACCTTTGTGACCCTCTGAAAGAAGTATACTAAATTAAGTATACACAGCCTTGCCTTATCAAAGCCATGTTGGGAAAGGTCCAGTGTCTGTAGAATGACAATGTCCTCATTTATCATTTTCATGATGATTCATTCCGCAGTTTTGCATATTAGGCTCACTATAATGATGGATCTGCAGTTGCTTGGGTTGATAAATTGTCTGCAATTGTGGAAGAGGACTGGGGTCCTCTGTTCATTTGGAATGTAGCCAGCTTGAGGCAGTAGTTGAAAGGTGCTTCAAATGGTCCTAATAGGTCTTGTCTTAGACTGTTCATGGGCAGCAAGGGATGTGATCAAGACTCATAGAGGTGATGTCATTGGCTTTAGCAAGTATTACCAGCCTCTGGTCCCTGCTAATAGTTGTGGGTAAGTATGTTGGAAGAGATATGGCAGTTTGGGGGAGTTGGGTGTGAAGTTTGAGCTGAATTTGTCAGCCAGTAGATCTGCAATGTCACCTTTTCATCATCAGTTCATCACACAGCTGTGTGTTACCTTTAAGGTTCTGGACATAGCTGAAGAAGACCTGGTGATTTTCCTTAGCCTGTGATGATATCCTGACCTTGTAGTTGGCCTAACGGGACCTAATTATACCTCTTAGTTTGATGTTTAGTTGTAAAGAGAGCACTTGTCTTATAGGAGTTGCTCTTCCTGATTTGCACCATAAGTTTTATTGTTATTATTATTATTATTATTATTATTATTATTATTATTACTATATAACCTGTTTAAGTGAGGATTCCACCCATGGGGTTTACTTTTAATATTTATTTTGGGTTTACTTCTGGTAGGTACATCAGCCACTATGTAGCCATTCAAATGTTTATATAGGAACTCTATGAAACAATTTTGCATTGGTAGCTGTGGTCTCAGGGTTAGGGGGAGCCTTGAATTTTGACAAACTGTCACTTAATAAGATGTAGTTTGACTTACAATAGTTTCTAACTGTTACTGGTTTAGCTGAGTTTTCCGAGTTGAGTTTTACTTCAAAGGAGAAAACTTTACGATCTGACCTCATTAGTGAGTACATGACATGGGGAGGTGGGTTGGGGTGCAGCTCTCTCCCATTTTGATGAGTACTAGATCCAGTATGTTTGATCCTCTGTTTAGAGTGTGCATTATCTATTCCAGGGTGTTTGTGCTAATAAAGGCCAGGAAGCATTATACCTGTAAGTACGAGGGAGTTTTAAGTTCCCCAGTCTATACAGGGTAGTTAAAGTTACCAATGAATAGAGTGTTTGGTTCGATGGTGAGAATACCTCAGTCTCAACCTCTTAGCCCAAGAAATCTGGACACAGTCAGACATAATGGGTGTACAAAGGCCCAAAAATAGGGACTGATATTAAATATTGCTTTTGTAAACTGAGAAAGTTGCTAGAATAACAGGGTATGTATTAAATACATTTTCTAAAGGATAAGAAGGTTGAAAAGTCAAAAGTATGGCATTACTTACTAATTTCATTCCTCAGATCACCCCAGTGACTTTCCAGGAAAAACAACAATTTTATGAATTACAGACTGAAATTCTGATGCAAAAATCTGGATATTCTGTGAAAATCTGGACAGCTGAGAGGTGTGATGGTGAGTGCCTCTAGTAGGTTTAGAAAAGAGTTGTGAGACTTTAGGGACCTAGATGGTGACCTATAGCTAGGGAGGGTGGCCTAATGGTTAAGGTGTTTGCCTTGTAGACACAATGTGCAGGGTTTGAGTCCCACAAGGGATAATTGGCTAGGCTTAAAATGGCTTGCAAGGGTAGTTAGCTTAGTACTAATCTATGAACCCATGGTATCATTGTGTTTATCCAGTCTGGATAATTGCTAATGTAAGCTTAGATGCCTCAATCTTTGGCCCTATTCTATGATTTTGTTGGTCTAAATTTCTGGAAGGCACTGCAGCCCTGCCCAGACTGAATACTTTCTATGACTTTAAAGCAAATCGCAGTTACAGTACAGATGTCTACATTCTGCAGAGTGAGAAGTGCTTGAAAGGTGTGGAGTTTTTTCTTTAGGCTCCTAGCATTGAACAGCAACACCTTAAGGTTACTTGGAGACTTTTTTACTATATTAGTGTTTTTTTTTCTTCTTCTTTTTGGCATTGCCTACAAAAGCTACGGGGGGTAGCCAATATCCAAAAGCCTGGGGGGCAGGTGCAGCCCATTTTTGGCAAAACAATGTGGTCTTTAGACTATGTATTCTCGTGCAGACAGATACTGGATTCCTCTGGCTGACAACAGAAACAAAGCCAGTTACTAAAATCAATAATTTTAATTTTATGCTGTGGCATCGTCCTTAGTGAAGATACAATGCTGCTCATTAAAAGGCTCTTACCTGTCAGTGACACATATTCTGAGACATCCATTATGTCTCTTTTCATATAGTCCAGTGAGGTATGTCTCAGGTTATTTACACTCACGTGTACGTGTGGTGCAGTGACTTGATTGTGTGCATGATATTGTGAATCCTGTCTCCAGATTGGCAACTACTATCTTTTTCTATTCTTGCGAGTGGGCATTTGTGTATCACATAATGGAATCCCATGACAAGAGTATTATGTAACTTATATGCTTCCGTTATGGGCTTTGATCTTGGGTGGACCACTGCATGTAGGCTTATGTGAGATGTCTGGTGTTTTTTTGGCATGTCTTTTAGTGATTGCTGAAAAGCAACATTGCCGTTAAGTGGCTTTGGAGGACTTTGAAATTTGGGAAGGTTTCTTTTAGAAATCTTAAGACATCTGTGTGCATGGTGATCCATATGTGTAAGGGATGTAGTGTCAGTATTCTTGACAACCTTGTTTTTGTGTAAGATTTATGCCTCCAAGGAAGCTGTGTATTTACATCTCTCACATACTGACTTACTTTCATTAATGAATAACTGGTTGTCTGAGAACATGAGAAAATTGCTACATTGCCTTAGGATGCCTAAGCTAGCCGCAGGGACATTAGACAGTAAATTGCAAAAGCATGGTGCTTGGTCCTGTAATAGTGTGGGCGATTTAGGATTAAGTTTTGGGTTTTAAGAGGGGTCACCAGGGGTAGTTTCTGACGTTAAGGGGAGGATGTTGTATGGTGCTAGGATATGGAAGTGCTACTCAATATACTAGCTCACTTCTCTAAGCTAAATTCCATGCAATGTCATGCTGCTTAACAAATTTTGGACCTAATTTTAACTTTATAGACTGTCTAGGCATTTGCTACTATACAGGGCACCACTAGCTACAGCTGCATGGTGGGTAGCTCTGTGCAAACTCTGTTGCTTTATTGCTGAGACAAACACTTGAAAAACTGAGTCCTTTGCACTCTAGCCAGAAAACAACCACAGTTTGAGCTTTCTGGAGTATGTCCCATCTCAGAAAAGCCTGCTAAACACCTTCTGCCCCAAGATGTTTGATCCTGGAATATCATAATGTAAAATTTCAGTGAAAGTAGCTCTCACGTGCAGATTAAACAACAAATCATTTATGCATGGATATGTTAATAGCCATCACCTATGCACAATGCACATGTGTCAGATGTTGGCCATTTGCTATATGTACCTTTTTGTGTTGGAGATACATGAATATTAATTGCCATTACTTGGATATGCTTTTTCAGGCATGCATTTCCTTACTATTGCCTGTCACACAAGTGCACTGCTAATGGAAATATATCACCTTACAGACAATTTTTCTTTGGGATAAGATTTTGCAATACCTGATTTTAGTTTTGCTGACATTACTGGTTATTTGTTGTGTCTGCATTGTACTGAACTATGTTCATTAGATTGGAGTACATTTGCATATTACTTGAGTTATCACAGATTCTTAGAGGAATTTGGTGAACTCCACTGAATTCAGTGAACCTTTTGGTGTCCAGTCCCAGGTTTCATAATTATTTGTTGCTTGGGCTGTAAAATTCCTATTTGTCATTTATAATTTACTTTCAGCCACATTGTGCCTCTTGGCATCTTCATGGTTACATGGTCCTGGTAGGTGTGTTTCTGAATCCTAATGAAAACTGTTTTTTTTTTTTTATATTACAACAGTATTACTTTGTAATGTACACATGAGAATAAAAATGATACTGTAACCCAGGAGTAATTGGATACCTTTAGTTAGTGCTACATATAAAAGAACCGAATAAGAGACAACTCACAGTAATAGAAATTCAAAACAACCCCTAAAAATATATAAAAAAAAAAATCAATCAAATATACCACAAACCTCCACTGCTCAACAGCTACCAAACAGATACAAAATAAGGAAGATAAATCCAAAATACCAAGGTAGCACACGGCAGAAATCCAAATTAGGATATTTTCAAAATATACTCCAACACGGTATACTGTTACAGGTGATGCGGACTGTTAACAGAAAAAAAAACTAGTGTACCTTGCCTGCTGTATGTATTGCAAAGCGTTTTATGTAGGGAAAATGAACAGACGTTTGAGGGAATGTATAAGAGATCATATGTACTGTCTGAGGAGTGGACATAGTGCTATTGCTAAGCATGTGCTAATGTATGGGGCTGACCATCAATTTAGATTCAATGTATTGGAACTGGATAGGGAGGATGCTAGGATCGATAATATTAGTAATAGAACAGAAGAAAAGGAGCTTAAATGGATTGTGAACTTGGGGCACATCTGGGAAAAGGGTTGAATGAACATATAGTAATTACCCCTAAACTGAAGTACAGGAGGTTGATGAAATAATCTCTTGTTCTCTGTTGCATATTATGTTTTTACATATTTATTTATTTATTTATTTATATATTTTTTTATTTATTATATGTATGTATGTTAGGATTTTTAGTGTGTATTATATGCGTTATTTAATGGTTGATGCTTTAAATAATAGAGAATTGTGATGGCATTTGCCTGTGATGTGTGATTGGTTAATTTGAACATGATTTTGTGATGTTTGACTATTTAAGGGGATGATGGGAGGGTTAACGTGATGGTCTGATGAAGCAAACAGTTGGTTTGTGAAACCGCTCACCTGTTTTAGTGGTTTACCTGCTTTTGAATAAATTACATCTTTGGTTGAAGAAGGCGTGTTGCAGTATATTTTGAAAATATCCTAATTTGGATTTCTGCCATGTGCTACCTTGCTATTTTGAATCAATCAAATATATTCATTGAATGCAGAAGTAATATTATATATATATATATATATATATATATATATATATATATATATATATATATATATATTATATTTATGCATATTTATAATAGAGTAAAAGAAACGCCCCATTTAATTAAGAAATAGTCAAAAAGTTATAAAATAAAACAGCACATGAAACAAATTATAATGTGAGATGTGAATTATAATTTAAATTTAACACATTTTATGACACTTATTATTCACCTGTTGCTAACTATTAACTTTTACCTGAAGGCCTTGGCAGAATACAACCTTATATTTTACTACTTATTAAAAGGGAAGTTTAGTTATCCTTTGCTAATCTCAAGCATTGCTGTGGGCCTCGTTTGCCGTGTGTCTTAGTATACAGCAATGCTAATAAATTACTCACCTATATTGATACTAAAACTGCATATAAAGATAAAATCTGGCTTTTTTTGCCAAAGTTTCTGACCTTCCTGCCATAAATGTAGCATTAAGGAGAATACACACTTTTCGGCAATGTTGTATCTCACATGGTGTGTACAATCGCTTATGTTCATGACTGCTAACAGTTTGCAGCACTTACAATACACTGGGATATTTTAATTGCCTATTCAGTGCTTACAATTGCCAGAATATAAACAAAAAGAAATAAAGTAACATCTTGCTAATAAAGGTGCATGCTGGTTAAATAAATAAAAATACAAACTGCACTTAACATTCGCATTGGGGAATAGGGTAGAAGCTGGAGCTTAATCTTTACCAAATGTCATTCAAGCAACATAAAAGAATGACACTTTGAGTGAGTAATACACCAAGCCCTCTTACCTGGCTACTTAGAGTATACAAAAATCAAAAGATAAAAGAAACTAGCAGACTAGTGCCTTGTTAATGGATGAACAAGGTAGCTAAATAAAACAAAAAGGTGAAAAGTAACTCTATCTATTGTTATTCAAGATGCAAGCAGAGATATGCCCCCGGATTTACTAATCTTCTGTGTAAGACTAGATTAGTCTTACACGGAAGCGCCAGTGTAAGAGTATGATGGCAGCACGCCATGCATATTAATGAGGGTGCGCTGCCTCAACTCTAAAGCTTACACGGAACGTGGACGAGTGTAGGAGGTGCGTCGGACTGCCGAACAGTCCAAAAATCCATGCCCCTGCAATGAAGAAATGCTGCAACTTCCAGTTACATGAGCGAGTCCACTCACATGTGCGCAATGTAACACTACACTCCCCCATATGTTAAACAACTTACAAAATAAAAAATAAAAATCATATTTTTTTTCTTCCGATATAGTTGCCCGTAGTTGCACGGGTTTGCCCGGGTTTGCCCATTGCTTAGCTACATTTAGCAGCTTAGACACCAGAAGAGGATAATAAGAAAAATATATGCAAATTAAGCAGCATAGTGATAGTGTAGTGGTTAGAGCCTTCGCACAAAGTTGAAGCATTCCCAATTCAAGTCCTACTACTGCAGGTTCCATTTTTTGTGGGAAATCTGTATACAAAAATATTTCCTGACATTTTTAATGTATAAGTTTTGCAAAAAGTATTGAAATGTTAAATGTAGTAGTGCATGAATTATATATATGAAGGTGAAATGTTTATGCATTCTGAGGCATGAGTACCCCATTTTAAGCAATTTGAAGCACTGCTAAGAACATTTTACCAGTATTCAGCATATTTAAATACAATTGTGCGTAGCTGCGCACCTTGCTAACCAGCGCAATATCGGGCAACATCGGGCAACGTAGGGCAAGGTTAAGCAAAGTGGAGCAAAGTCGATTAAACACGCTCACACCTGCTTTGCTGTTCCTTAACCAGTCAGGTCTGCCCAGCAGGAAAATAAAAGACAGTGACAGGGCTCAAACTCAGGATACTGTGCACTATAGTCATAATACTTAACCACTAAGCCATGCCAGCATTTCGCAAACATGCACTTTCAACAGAGACATATCTATCAAAGGGATTTTAAACATTGCCAGCATCAGCTAAGCAGGTGTGCCCACAGCTGAGCTTCTTCAGAACTGGCTAATCACAAATAAGTGCGGAAAATGAGGCATATTTAATCTCCACAGGCGGGAATATGTGCTATAACTGGTTGTAGCTTCCTTCTGCAGTCAGCATGGCTGGTGTGAGTGAAGGCACTCGATTTAGAGCACAATGCTGGGGCATCCAGAAGTTCAAAATTATGGTTTGGCTCCTTGTCCACAAACATGAGGAGAGACTCCTGCAGGGCCAGTATCAGGGTACCCAATATAAAACGGAGGTCTGGAACCATCCTGCCCGTGATCTCACCAGTGCCACTGGTGTTCCTTGGACTGGTGAGCAGGTCAGGCACCATCATTCTGACCTGAAGCGGCATCAAGGGATGAACTAGACCAGTGGATCCAGGAATCCTGTATGATGCCTAATGCCCCAGTATTGAGTAAGTAGCCATTGTATTAAGTAGCTAAGAATTGCCATGTTTGTCTATACTATGGATAGGTATTTCTCAGTATCACTGCATTTACTTCACAGCTGCAGGTGACCAAGCTATGAACCTGCAAGCCCATGAAGATAGGCTGCAAAGGCTGCATCATGAGGCAGGTTAGTAAGTATTCTGCATGTACTGTTATATAAAATAAATGAGAGAGCCTTCAAAAAGTCATTTAACCCAATAAATAAAGGTATAATACTCCTTTAATAAATGTATAATTCCTGGAGTGCGTCTGTGTCATTTTCTTTGATATGTTGTTGTACTGTTGCATTCTACAAATAGTTCTGTTGTATTAAGCAGTGTTAACCCACACTTAGGTAGGCCCATATAATGTGGATGAAGGGAGTGCCAGTAGTTTTTATGCATATTTACAGCCCTCAACTATTGGTTCATGCCCAGCATGTACCGCTTAATCTGACACATGAGTAGCTTGGTACTGTGTTCCCCAGAAATGTCAGTGTACTGCCAGAAATATAGGGAGCTGTTAACATATAACTGATACTTTCATCTGAACATATCTAGATAATTATATGAAAGTAGATCTGTCAATGTACCATCTTAGCAGTAGTGTGTGTGAGCAATTATCAAAATATGTTGCAGTAACATCTGCATCTTGGACAGTTTGTATGTAAAATACAACTCATGTATATAATGATCTAGCAAAATCCAATTGCACAATATAAGGACATTGTGTAGTGTAATAATACATGTAAGGGACATATAACTGCAGTTAATAGGAATAAAAGGATGTATAAGTTGTTAATTGAGCTATCTTTTCCCACCCTACTGTATGTGCATAAAAAATGCAATTCCACACCTCAATCGGTATGTCTAATCTCAAAACATTTGTTGGGGCATATGTCCTATTGGTTTATAAATATTTGCATCTATTTCTATGCATGTGCCCTGTTAAAATGCCAGAATATTGGTAGCCTGTTGCCATCAATTAAACCTGCATGCTGTTGTAATGTCCATTATTATTTTATATATGCATGTGTTATGCTTGCTTTTCAACTGTTGAAAATCTGGTGTGTTGGTTTAATGGGAATACTTCTGCATGCTGTTATAACTAACTGAGAATGCTGTTGACTGTCACTAACCCATATCTTTATTAAACTCTCCAAAACATAGCTCGTATGGGAAGGCCAGTCCCAGCAGACCCACCTGTCCCACCTCAGCTGGCCATGGCACCTGGCACCAACAGATCTTGTGCCCAGCCTGGGACCTCCTCCTCCATTGGCCCTGTGCCACCTTCAGGTGGAAATGCTGCAGGGTATGGGGCTCACCCCCCGTGTGCAAGCGTGGGTGGAGGGGCACCTATCACCCTTCAAACAGTCCGGGCTGTGGTTCATAGAGAGATTGAACGTTCCATTGCAGATCCTCTATGCCAGCTTGAGGCCCGAGTGGTGCAACTCCCAGGTAAGCCTGCCCCTCTTACACAGCCCCCAGCACAGCCACCCTCTAGGCCATGAAGGTGCAGTGGTGACTGCCCATGGGTGGAGACCTCAGTCCCACTGTTTCCATCTGGGGGCTCATGGGCTTGCAAATTCCAAACATCCCTCCCCGTCAAAGGTGTTCACCCACCACATGTGGCATATACTGCCCCTGTATGCATCTTGTTTGTCTTGTCTGTTTACCTCCCCAACCTACTTCCCCAAATATACCTACGTCCCCTACCCCACATTACACTCTCACCTGAAAAAAAAAGGGCAATCTGCTCCCAAAAAAAAAGTTTGCCCCATACATAGCTGCCTATTTTGCACACATGTCCACTGGACACATGAAATGTTATTTAATTGGCATTACAACACACTTTGTTGTCCTCAACCCTCTCTTAGGGGTTGAAGGGTTCATATCTACCTCCAAATTTATTGCATATGCACAGCTGTTGCTGTTGAAGAAATGGGCAGCTATGGACCTTCCCTACACCTGTCCTGCACATCCCGAGCTATTTTCCATACTGTCTTTCCCTCTTTTTGCCCCTTTTTCACCACTTTCCTATCTCCCCATTTTTCTTTTCTTTGAAAGAAATTAGCGCGGGGGTGAGTGGGAGTAAGCACTATTAAGCAGTAGTGAGCGGGTTTGCGTCAGTTTGCGCTTGTTTGCACTTAGCTAAGCAATGCTAAGCATTGTGCAAACCTGCTTACAACTGCTTAAAAGTGCCTTAGTCACTCTGTATGTGAGGGCCCTTGTTCTACTCAGGAGCAAAATAAAACACATCTGTAAGTCTCAAACCCCAGAACTTGCACACACTACACAACATGAAGTACCACTAAGCCACAGTAGATATACATAAAGTTGATGCTTAAATAATTATATCATGCATCAGAATGAGTGAATGTAAAGGAAAATTAGGAATTCCATACCACACAATTTGTTCTGTGGATGTTGACCAACAGTTGTTGTGGGATTACATTACATGACTGTGATAAGAGAAGCAGCCATTCTAGCAGGAAATAATGTTACACCATCACTTTACAACCCCACACAGTATCACAGCAGGACACAAACTGGTATATCTGTTTAGGGCAGAGGCCATACCTCTCAACTGTCCCTAATTTTCATGGATGTCCCTGATTTTGACCCAAATTTTAGTTCTGCCCCTCTGAATCCCTCCTAAAACTACTGACTTTCGGCAGAAAGGTGGCGAATTACACTTAATGAATAATGACAATAATTAAGAGTTAGACACTTCTTTTACTTCAGAAAAGGTGTATTAATTCATATGCTCTGATTCTCTCAATGTTTCAACTTAACGGCACTAATATTTTAAAGGTGTCCCTGACTTTTTCTTGACTTTTCCCTGATTCTGTTCAAATATGTACCTGATTGGTTGAGAGGTCTGGCAGAGGCAGAAACATAGAGGCATATTAGCCTTTCTGCTGTTACACTCTGTGCAAATAGCTTTGGAAGGAGTTTCAGAAGCATACCCTTATGTAGGAATACAACACTGAAATACAAATGGATGTAGCCATGTACTGGTAGATACCAACTATAAGAATGCCATTGCTCTATTGCTGAAATGACCTGTGTGCCTCACAGACAAAAAATAACAGGTTATTCTCTGGCTATCATGTGGATAGGTCCACAGTTGGGAGTTACACAGACAGGCTATTTGCCTTGATAAACTAACATGTACACAGCAACCCTGTAAGTCCAGCAAGATAAAATCCACACAATACTACTTACGCCCTCTGTACTTCTGCAACCCTACCCAAATGTAGAATATACCTGTGTGTGCAGGGTCTACCAAGGATGTAGGTAAGCATATTCACAGTACTGAAATGTGTCCAGTTTTTCTGAGCTGCTTGTGCTAATGTCAACACTAAAAAGCACAAACTGTTTAGAACTGAGTAAATGAATATTCACAGTATAGCAGTTCACAAACAATTCTTGTGACAAAGGAATACATCTCTATAACTAGCTTTGTATGGCAGCTAATTGTAACAGTTGAAAAGAAAGTACACCTTTCCATGTATCTTGGGGTAGCATTTTGAGGGGTGAGTACATTTCTGCACTGACAGGTGGGTACTGTAAGCAGCAATATTAGGTCTGAGCACAAAATGTAAATCTCTGGCTACACCCCTGGCTTCTAATATAAGAACTATACCAACCTTCTGTCTTAAACAATGATGTCCGCACCAAACAAAAGATGATCTCCATCTTGGAAAGCTGAAAGGGCTGCTCCTACATGAGTCAGCAATTTATAGTTCTGGGTTGCTATGACAGTGATTACTGCAATGACTACACAGCAGGCTGCATGCAATTAGCAAATGGTGGCCACTAATTGGTGCAGAGGCCATCACATGCTCATGTGCAAATTCCTACAAAAGCAGGCTGCAATCTCTATTGCAGAGACTGACAGAGAGAGAGACAGAGAGACAGAGAGAGAGAAAAGGAAAAAGAAATATTACCAAATTATACAAAGGAAAGGTATGTGACACATATGTATTTACAAGCATGTAGTAGATGTTATTGAAGAATAGTCTACATAATGTGAAACATTCATATGTGGCAGCAGTACTTCTTTATGCACAGATGTTCTGCTTAACTACTGCTATGGACAATACTGTGTGTACATATGGGCAGTGGGGCACACCTGTGAAATGTGTAGCTCAGCATTAAATGTCAAAGATCTGATCCATGTTATCTGTGTTCTGTACAGTAGTGTGGCCAATGGCTGACATTATATAAACATGGGTGTGACAGAACAACACATGCATGATTGTCATATTAAAATGTAGCTTAGCATTGGCAACTGCTGTAGCAGTCTAGTATGCTTATCTAGCATCTGTTGCCATATATACCCCCTAATGTTAGTCTGTGTTCATATGTGACACCTGTTTGTGTTGCAGCAAGGCCCAACAGTTCAGCTGTGAGGTCCAGGGACTTACAACAGTGTGGACCATGTGTGTGTATGCCACACACATATGGAGAAATATATATGTGTCATATATATTCACATCTGTATATGTGCATAGAACAGGGGACATATTGCAACTGTTTGCAAAGGGGGGAGATATATATGTTGGTGAAGGTTAGTATGTGCATATTTGTATGTAGGTTTTAGTGTATGACAAACAAGACAGAATACAGTGCTGGTATATGACATGTGGTGGTTAAACACTGTGGGTGGTTTGTTCAGTTTGCAATGTTGAAGCCAGTAAGGCCTGCTAAAGCTACCTGGGCTGTGAACACCTTCAATGCATGTATCCCAAGACTATGCAATTTTATTACATTACTGTACACCTTACATCCTTTGTATAATTGATATTCTCACTATGAAAGGTGAAATGTAGATGTGCCTATATATATATATATATATATATATATATATATATATATATATATATATATATATATATATGTATATGTATACGCAGACAAATGGATGTGTATTCATATGTATAAATATATATATATATACATTTATATATACTCATACACACCTACATCTACTTGTTGCAATAGATGC
Source organism: Protopterus annectens (assembly GCF_019279795.1). NCBI lineage: Eukaryota > Metazoa > Chordata > Ceratodontiformes > Protopteridae > Protopterus > Protopterus annectens. The sequence continues at coordinate 825,675,639 of NC_056730.1, forward strand.
TCTGTACTGTTGATTGACTTTGATGGTCAGTATGTTTATGAATACATCAAAGATATGTATCTGTGGGATAGCTTAGTGGGAAACTGTTTATGTTATGGTATGATTGATCATTGCTTTGATCCTAGTAAAAGCTGTGGATTCTGTTGCTAGGCAGAACAAGTGCTATTGCATACAGTGTGATTAAGTCCCTTGGTTTTAAGTAGGGTGTGTCATTGGAGGCTAAAGCACTACATCTATGATTATTGACTGGTACTGATGTTGAATGCAAATCCTGTGTGTACTGTAGTACTAATTGAAGCTCTGGGCCTGTACAGCAAAGTATGGTGTATGTCCACATTGCTTGCATCCACTGTTTTGTGTGGTCCCTGTATTCATCACAGATTACATTTCTCAAGATTAAGGTTGTGTGAGTACTGACACACAGTACTGTATATTACACACTGAAAGCTTATCTGGGTTGTCATACCTTTGCATCCTGTAATTATGTCTGATGTGTATGTGGGTATGTCTGTAACATGTCCTTTGACATATGTGTGGTAATACATATAACTGCGTATCTAGCAACATTCATAGTATACTACAGCAGTATGTGACCTATATTCCCAATTGTGCACATATTTTGGCCATGGGTTTGGCATTAACAAGTTGTGTGGTATAATAGTAATACATTTACTGGACCTTACACTGATTGTGATGGACAATATATTTCTTTACACATCAGCTTGATGTATATCTGCTGTGGCTAGGTGGTGCATCGTGTTGCATACAGTGTGCCAGGTACTCTTGTATAGTCCTATATAGTGATTTTATTTTGTTGCTGTGCAGAACATGGTTCATTAGATAGAGAGTGAGCAAGGCACTTTCAAGCAGTTGTGGGGTGAGCAGTGATAAGTGGCAGTTACAGTGTTTCACTCTCAGTTAGCTTATAGGTTGCTATATATGGCAGTTCAGTGATATCTGTACTGTATAATGTTAAATGTGCCATATGACTTGCTCAGACATATTTTTGTATGTATGTCTTCCAGGGATCATAGACCACCACAGGAACCTGAGTTACAGTAGTGCTGAATTTGATATCATCACTAGCAGTATGATTCAGCACTACCGTCTAATGTTTTCACAAACCAGCCAGAACCAGCAGGAGAGTACTGCAATGTGGAAAGATCTTGTCTGCAGGATAAATGAGGTAGGCCTGCATAACCACACATATGAGCAGGTACGCCACCACTGCAGTGATCTTCTCAGACATGTCCGTCAGCATGCCACTGATGTGCATAGAGAATAGCTTGCAACAGGGGTTTGTATTAATATCCATCTCCCCTCACCAGAGTTGAGGAGCTGCTCATGAGCCTGGTGGCACCTGCCCAACAACAACAGCAGCAGCAGACATACACCATGATGGAGGTTGGAGCCACCCAGCAAGCACACATGGAGCATGCAGGTAACATGGCATATATGCAGACTACTGTTATCTGTATTGGTAGATCATGCATATGTGAGATGTGGTGTGTGTCATTCAAAGATGTGGAGCCTGTTGTTATGCAATACTGATCATCTGGAACATAATCTGTAGCCCTGTGAATGTAAATTGCTGTTGTACTGTAACATTGCAAACACACAGTAGCAGTGTCACAGTTGTGGCCACTGACAAACTGTCTCATCTCTATGTAGGTACCTCTGGGGTGACATCAAGGCAGCGGACAGATGCTAGTGAGTGTCTTCTACATTTATTATTGTAAATAAAAAGTGCATGTCATAGTTAAAGTGTAGGCCATGTACATATGTAACACACCTACCCATAATGCATGCTGTACTTGTTTGGTGTAAGAGCACGCACATCTCACTAATGTGATTAGCTGCCTCAAATACATGCAATACCCAGACCATCTCAAACAAATGTGGCTAGACTGTAGTGACCATTGGATAGGCACAGTTGATACTCAACATGCACATAACATACACATCTATGTCATAAACAGAGCATTTTAACATGCTACACATAAAGGATTCCCAAACCCTCTGTAAAGACACACTCCAGTATCCAAAATCTCATCCACACATTACACATAATATACCTGAGGGGTAGAGGCCTATCCTGGGGCATTTAAACACTCTGCAACATACTACACACTCATGTCAGGGAATGCTCCTTATTGGCCTCCTTACAAACTCACGTAACAACTGGTTGTGAAATGGTGAATTTAGCCAAGGTAGTACAGTTCCGGCACAGCATGATTAGTGCTGGTTTGTGAAACATTTGTAGTCTTGCCTGACCATCTGATGCTTCATGATGATATTCTATGGTACTATACCCCATCCAGTTATTGTAACCACAGTACTACACATAGCTGTCATTGCTACACACCATAATGATGCATGTGTGCACACATATGCACCTCTAAACAGTATGCATACCAATCACCATTTGCACAACTGGCACATATATGTCTTGTGATGCTATTGAGTGGCTAGGTCATATGACACATATTGGGTATGTGTAGTGTTTAAATATGTAGTTGTGTTTTAGCATGCCATGTCATGGATGAGACTGGCATGTCCACAATATGATCTAGACTCACCATACATTGGGTATGTGGCCTAATGGTATTCCATCAATTATCCACTGATGATGTTGTGTGAATACTCATCATGCATGTGCTAAACATGTGTCCACAATTATTTGCTAAAGACACAGAGGCTGTAATCAAAATTGGATATCTATCTGACAGACAGATACACATCCAGCAATGGTATGTACACCTATGAGTTATGGTGCACAGTACATCACAGGGTTATGAATCCCTGCACATTAATGTTGTGTCCATGTATGCATTGTGTTCCAGGGGGTGGGCCATCCCCTAATAACAAAACACATACATCAAAGCCATGTATACTGTTAGTAACAAGAACTGACTACACTTGGACTGCATGCTGTTGAGCAACATATGTCCTGCATGCTGACATGTGTGATATGACTGTTTTGCTTGTGATACTGTACTCCACCATCACCTGCTATTGAGTATGTTCTGTGATTGCTGATGTTGTGTGTGTCTTCTTTCAGGAGGAGTGTAGTTTTCTGTGTGTGCATGTCTGCATGTGCGCATGTGTGTATGTGTGCATGTGTGCATGTGGTCTGAAGTCATGTTCGGGTCTTAAAGTGTGTTTTCTGTTTGCCTCTCACAGATGGCGAGGTAGGGCTGGTTCAGTACAGCAGGGAACCTGATGTCACTGAGACATACAGTGATCATGAGGATAGGTGTGTTGAGGCACAGGCAGGTTTGTCAGGGTCTGCTGTTGGGCCACCAATTGACAGTACACAAGTCTCCGCCCCATCCGTGCACACAGTCATACTGCCTGTACATCCATCATCACCATTGCCCTTAGCTGAGGGACAGTGTACGGTTGGCACTGGCCAGGACAGTGTGGTATCTATGGCACATGTATCAGGACACAGCAGCCATAGCCAGATGTCTGGAACGGTACCACATAGGCAGATTCCCAGGGGTTCTCATCAGAGCACTGCTGGTCATCATGCCCCTGGCAGACGTGCCACACCTCTTTCTATCACACGCATGTTCCAGGCTGTCATGGAGGCACAGACATGAATGGAGTGGTACACCAGACAGGGGCTAAGGGCACAGAGGGCTCATTACACCTCTGTAAATGACAGTATCCATGACCTAGCAGGTGCCATACGTGACTACACTGAGGTCATTGATAGACATTGGGGTGAGACATTGGATGTCCTCCACAATGTCATGTCCATGTGTCAGGACAGTGCAGGACAGTTGAGACATCAATGTGGACGTATGGCAGCAACAGCACCAGCTGGAGGTCACTGTGGACTTCCAGCAAGTCACAGCCACTCCCATAGTGCCAGTACCAGCCCCAGCAATGTTGGGGGGCTTTCCATAGACCATCCTAGCAGACCACGTGCACATGGCTCTGGCCAGTCCCAGCAGGGACCAGGATCCAGTGGACATTTGTCAACCTCTTCGGATAGCACCCAATCTGGATTAGTACCTGTTACTGTCTGTAGCACCCCTGCCAGGCACAGGTTCCGTATCCGTGGCCAGCGACGGTGATCTGTAAAGCCTGCCAGGTACAGTCTGTAGATTTCTCACAAATCCCCGTATATGGCAGCCACGTGGTGGAGCTGTGTGCATGCTGACACACACATAAACCAGAAACCTAGGGCAAGCACATACCCGCACATATGACATCAACATTGGCCCATAACAGTACTCACGGCCCTCATACACACACTAACACACACATGTTGATTGTATGGCTCAGTGTAGGCCTCTAGCAAACCAACAACACACCCTGTGCATATGATGAAACCTGTGCCACCTCCTCTCATCTATAACATTGATGAAGGAACAGGCTAACATGGTGCTGATGAACAGGGTGACTTTAATAAATTATAACAATGGTTGGATGTGTAGCATGTTGTCAGCAGTAAAGTGTAATTATATCCTTGAAGGTGTAGCTGAGCAGGCATGATGCATTAAAGCTGTAATTAGCAATGTTGTATTGTTTTCACCAGTGCTTATTCCAATTGTGTTTTGTTTATCCATGTGCCACTTGGCTGATGTGTGTAGTTGTGTCACCATGTGTTATACAGTGGACAGTAAGTGTGGGGTGTGTGCAACACACGTTTGCAGGTGTCCATTTGTGAACATGGTGGAGGTGCACTTTCTGCATGTACATGCATATTGGACACATAGGCAGGGTGACATGCCCTGTACTAGCCAGTTTTAACACTCCATAGTTTCTATTAGTGGCCAGTATGCATTGTACTACACACATTTTGGAACTTGAGTACGCATGTGTGTGTATGACATGGGTTGACACTGTGCTGTGGGTGATGCTGTTGTTGCTATCTGTTATTGGTTTGCATTACTAAGGTTAACACTGTCCCAGCTGCATAATGCTTTAGTAATGCACACTGTTCACCTACAGGGTTGCATGGACCGTGCTATCACAAACACAATAAATTCTCACTTATACAGTAAAAGTGCATTAGTCTCATGGACCCCTGCCATAAAGTAAATATATAATATAATAGAAGGTGTGAAGTTGTACCAAAAAAGAGTTACATACCAAGAAGGGATAACCTCTCTGGTCAGTATCATTGGGAAAATACAAGCCTTCATTAAACATACAAGGCAAGCTTCAAAATACAAAATGGAAAGGATTCCAAAGACAACACTAAAGCTTTCTTTAGTGTTGTTTATAATCTACAGGGGAAATCTCATACCGGGTCACAGTTAATGTAAATGGTCACAAAGTACACTTATCTGACTGACATTACCAATTTCTTGTCAGACAGTTTAAATGCGGATTTCACCACCCTGTCGTTACACAAGGGCCACATTTACAGACCTGAAAAATGTAAAATCTGATGATTCACATACATTCTAGTTAAAACATCTCTTTACCAAAATCCAAACCACAGTGGCAATGGTACTGGACAGTGTCCCTGGCTGTGTCATACACAAGCTGACATATGAAGTCACCACTCACCTAAACACTCTGTCCAGATGCAGCCTCTGTACAGGTTACATACTTGTGGAATGACACACGGTAATGGTGTTCACAGTCCATAAGTGTTGAGCTACAACGTCTTCTTCTTCTTCTCCTTTCGGATGCTCCCATTAGGGATCACCACAGTAGATCATCTGTTTCCATTTATTCTTGCCTTCTGCATCTTGCACTGTCACACCATCCACCTGCATGTCCTCTCTTACCAGAGCCATAAACCTCATCTTAGGCATTCCACTTTTCCTGTTACCTGGCAGCTTCATCATTAGCATCTATTTCACAATATACTCTGCATCCCTCTTCAGCACATGTACAAACCAACTTAATCCTGCCTATCTGGCTTGGTCTACTAACCTTCAAACCTGGGCTGACCCTCTAATATACTCATTCCTAATTCGGTCCACCCTCATCACACTCAGTGCAAATGTTAACATAAATTTATTAAGGGTAGAACTACAACAGATCCTGGAAACTCTCACCCTATAAGCCAGACAAATGTTATCTGGAAGGCTATGGAGCACAGCATTATGGAACTCATTAACAGAGACATTATGAACCTGCAAACACTGCACCATACCCACTTAGGTTCTCTAAAGGCCAAATCATGGCTCCTATACCTAGTAAATTTCAAGCCAGTTAACAAGGCTATAGGTGAGGAAGGGAAGGTCCATACAGCCAAGCTATAGTTCTCCAGCAATTCATACCCATCCCACATTCTGGTATTATACATCACCACAACAGACTGACCATAAACAATTGTTAGATGATGGATTGACAACTGACGCACAGATGTAGGACACACAGTAACATTTGCAGCCTCCATGTACAGTTCTATGCCAGTAACAAGTGGTATTCACCTGCACTCAGTCCTGGGACCACTCCTGTTTGGCATATAGCCTTCTTAGGTACAAGCAAACACAGTAGGGATATGTCTGCCCACGTTTAATGAAAATGCATACTGTGGGCTATACTTTATTCTCCACATGACACACACATCCTCCAAAAGGGTATCATAGAGACAGATACCTGGTGTCAAACTCATGCTGTAAAGCTATAAGCCAAAGAAAGCATAGTTATCCACTTTTAGAAAACAAAGTATCCCCAGAGTACCACATAGGTAGTAGCCCCCAAAATGTGGAACAGATACTAATGTATACATAGATCCATGTGTTTAGTCATCTCTCCTTTGATAATCACATTACCAAAGGGTTTTGGAAATCCCTCTGTGGAGCACATAAACAATAAAGGGTTTGCATGCAGATCCACAGAGGTTGTTGCACACCTATAATGATTAGTCATCTTTGCCAGACTTTGCTTGCTTTGGAACAGGATTCATATATACCTCAAGCATAAACCCTCACTCACACTCTTCAATAGAAACCATGATGAGTGGATGTGAAACAGAAGATGTAGCCCAGGGATCACTGCAGTGGCTAAGCTTGTCACAAGCATACGGAAGTGACCTATGGTCTGGAAAGCGCCAGCACACTCTGGCAAATATAACAGATGCTTTCATGGAGAAAGCAGAGTACCCACCTATGAAATAATTGAGGTCACATGTATGTATATGGCTTTGCCTCACAGCTACCTTACATGTGTAATGCACATACAGTTGTCATTGTGATATGTCATACACTAAAAAAATCAAAACTCACTCTACAATGACCAACAGTGTCACACACCTGGAACATACCCAGTCAGCAAGTGTGAGATGCAAACTCCTTCTTACCTACATTATGATACTACAGCACTATACATTTACACAGCATGCTATACATATTACTAGGATTTCACCTTCCCACAGGTATATTTGTAGGATGATGACACCATTAGACTTGGCAAAGATAAGTATACCACTTTTAAGGGGTGTGAGTAGTCTCCAAAAAGGTTGCTCCTCCCCAAGGAGACACACACACAGTTGGGAAGTGCAGGATTCAAACCCCTACCTAGCTACATTATAATACTACAGCAGTATGCATTTACACAACCCACTATACACATTAGTAGGCTTTTATCTTTACAAAGGTATATTTGTAGGATGGTGACATCATCAGACTTGACAAAGATGAGTATACCACTTTTAAGGGGTGTGAGTAGTCTCCAAAAAGGTTGCTCTCTCCCCATGGAGAGACAGACACACACAGTCGGCAAGTGCGGGGTTCTTAATCCAAACTAAGTACGTCTTTACACTTCAGCAAGCAATATGGAGTTACAGGGTGCAATACAGACATTACTCGCTGACAGTTTGCCCAAAGGTTTTTTTCACATTTGCTAACCTCAGCAGGCTTATCATTCTAGGTGTATTGTGAGTGTATTGTATGCATAGGCCATGACCATATCATATATGGGTTGATGCACCACATGCTGGCACACACAGGGTCAAACTGGTGGCTAAGCTCTGTCAACCCAATACTGGACAATACAGTCAAGAGGAGTAGGATCATACAACCACAACACCAACAGTCTCACATAGCCTACAATATAAGCACCAGCAAAACACACACACAAATACACATTACCATACTCGGAGAATACAAATATTAATCTAAAAAAGAGAGAGTGTCCTCCTAAGCAGACAAGCAAGCAACATACACCTCCAAGCACACACCAGAAAACACATAATACACCAAAGCAGTGTGCCTCACAACAGGCCCTAAGGCAAAAAAAATATCCAATACACTAGTAATAGGTGACTCCATAGTCAGGCACACAGATGTTCCACACACTTGACTGGACAAGGGGAAGGTTACTGTCAGTTGTTTGTCAGGTGCTATGATCCACCACATAACACAACACTTACATCACTCCAGAACAGGTACATATATGACGTGTTCTTTGTACGTCAGTGTGAATGAACTGAGACATACCTCCCAGGACAACATGACAAGAGATATATAGTAGCTCTATGATCATGTAGCCCAGGCTGGTATGACCCTGACCTTGAGTAGCATCTTACCTTCACCTACATGATACTGCAATATAACAGAAAGATGATACACTTCAACAATTGGCTGAGCTTCTGGTGTCATTCAAAGGAGATCCAGTCTCTGTCTGCCTGTGAGGAAATGATAGACAAGCCTCGTTCAACAGCTCTGGGTTTGACATAGCTTTGTAAGTTAGGCAGAGATCACCTCTGAGTAGGCAATATGCGATGGAGTAAAGCTGGAGTTTTTTGAGACTGTCTGTGTAGGGCATGTGTTTGAGGCTGGTAATCCTCTTTGTGAGGTATTTCTGCCACCTTTCCAGTTGTTGTAGATGTCTTGTGAGGTACATACCAAAAGGGGCGTTGTGCTCTATAATGGCTCTAATGAGTGATGAGTAGAGGGGAACAATGACTTCTTTTTTTCTGCACGAGAAACCTTTTGTGATGAGGTGTGCCACATAGAAGGATTTCCTGATTACTGTGGTGATGTGATTATCAAAAGAGAGACTACTGTCCACCTGTGTCCCAACGTCTCTTATCACACTTTCGTTGTTAAGTATACTACCGCCTATGTTGTAGTTCATGGGTACAGAGTTTTTACCAAAGGGGATGACAATGCACTTTTTGGCACTGAGCTTGAGGCCAAGACTTTGACACCAGGCATCTGTCTCAGTGAGGCCCTTTTGTAGGATGTCCACATCGTTAGTAGTTTCAATTATGGCTCCTAGTTTGCAGTCATCTGTGAACTTCATTAGCCAAAGGCCTTCTGTGTTAGTCTGTACTTCTGAGAAGTATATACCAAACAGGACAGGACCCAGGACTGAACCCTGTGGTACTCCACGTGTCACTCATCTGAAGTCAGATTTGGAGTCTGCTACATTCACAGTGTGGGTTCTGTCAGTGAGCCAGTTGGCAACCCATCTTGTGACATAGGGATTTATTCCTAGTTTAGTGAGTTTATCTATAATTCCAGAGTAGGGGATGGTGTTGAAAACTTTGGCAAGATCTAGATAGGCTGTGTGAACCACCTTACCCTTGTCTACGGCTTTGGTGACTGCTTCAAAGAAGTCTATCAGGTTTAGGAGACATGATCTGCCTTTTACAAACCCAAACTGTTTGAGGTCCAGAGTTTGGAGATTACCAATATCTTTGTTTATATGTTCCATGATGATACGTTCCATGGCCTTGCAGACTATGCTCATCAGGCTAATGGGGCACTAGTTCAGGGGTCCATGGTGGCTCCCAACTTGTGTAGTGGGATAACTGTCACTATGCTCCATTCAGCAGGCACAAAGCCTGAGGTGAAGCTATGATTGAACATGGTACTTAGGTGTGGAGCCAGTTTGTTCTGTAGTTCATGTAGAACGCAGCCCGGGATGTTGTCTGGTCTCATGGATGCTGTGTTCTTGGCTTTGGAGAGTGTGTTTTTTACCTGTGCAACCATGATTACAGGATCTTTGCATTCTTCCAGTATAGAAATGGGCTCTTTAATGGGTGAGAGGGGGGTAAAGTTAGCACTGAACCTATCTGCCAAGATGTTGGCAATATCAGTTGGGTCTGTATATTTAGAGCCATTGTGCTGTAACTCAGAGCAGATCTGAGTGTTGCCATTGAGATTCTTGACATAGCTATAGAATGCTTTGTGGGTGTCTTTAGAATCAGTGGTGATTTTGTTTTCATAACTAGCTTTGGAGGATTTTACCAGGGTTTGCTGCTTCTTACTGAGGCTCACCAGGGAGCTCCTCCACTCATGGGATTTTACTCTCTTTTGCAACAGTTTCTTCCTTCTGCTGTGCAGTTTGTTTATGGCAGGGGGACCACCAGATAGGCTTCCTTTTTTTGGAGGATAGCGTCTTGGTTCTGTTTGGGATAGCATGATCCATGCACTCATGTAAGTGCTTATAAAGTGCAATTGTGTAGGATTCAGTAGTCGTAACTGTATTGTCCATCTGCATGGGTGTCATGAAGTTCACCATTTCTGTCTTAAGCATGAAGTTGGCTTTGGAGAAATTTTTTAACATGGTTTCCTTAATGGGGGTGGGGGCAGAATGTGGATATGTAGGGTAATTAGCTTATGGTTGGATCGGGCCAACGAGGCACTGACTTCAGGTGTGGAACACTGTTCACTCAGGACAAACCAAACCCCGTAACCAACACAAATAACCACAAAATGAGCTAAATGCTACTCATTGCCAGAAGTCTCAGCTTCCAAATGCACACACTCGAGGCACTTCCCTGTATGGGGAATATTGATATCTGTGCTGTAACAGAAACCTAGTTCAAGGCTCCAGAGAGCACACCAGCACTGCCAGGATACTACTCATTCCATACCTTCCAGCATCAGAACCTGGATCATAGCACATAGGGTGGGGATGTACCCATATTCATCAAGGATACCTACACCTCTCTCTACATCTTCTCTGTAGGATATGTACCCATAGAATGTTGTACAGCAACATTCTTCCCACTCCACAGGGGTGGGGCAACAAAAGACCCTTGGCATTCCCGCTCTATGAGCCTGACGAGTCTGATCTGCAAAGCAATGGAGCCAATCATAATGGAATTTAACAATAAAGACATTGGGAACCTTCGCACAGTTGAGCACACCCAGTTTGGCTTTGTCAAATGCAGACCATGCCTTCTGAACTGGGTGGATTTCTTTGAGACAGTTACCCAGGCTACAGATAATTGAAAGGAGCTCCACACAGCCAACCTATACTTTGCTAAGGCCTTTGACACCATTCCCCAGTCAGGCATCATAGATGAGCTCACCAACCTGAGCATAAATCCATACATCACAAGATGTATTGCAAATTGGCTACATGTCAGACTCTAAATTGGTAACAACTGGTATCCCCCAGGGTTCAGTCCTGGGGCCCCTCCTGTTTGGTATATACTTCTCAGGCATACATGCCAACACAGGAGGGTTGTGGTTGATTAAGTTTACTGGGAACTGTAAAGTGTTTGCCATAATAGATTCCCCAGATGACACAAATATTCTCCAGAAGGGACTCGATGTGACAGATGTGTGGTGTCAGAATCATGGCCTCAAGCTCGATGTGAAAGAATGCATAGTAATCCCCTTTGGGGAAAACAAAGTACCCACAAACTACCACACAGGTGTTACCCCCTAAAAACTGACAAGGTAATAAGGAATCTGGGGACACAAGTAGATAGTCATCTTTCCTTTGACAACCATGTTACCAAAGTGGTTAGGAAATCCTATGTGGCCCACCTAATCAACAAAGGGTTTGCATCAGGATCAAAAGAGGTAGTGGTGGCCCTCTACTCTTAACATCAGACCCATCATTGAGCACAATGCACCATTTTGGATGTACTCGACTAAGCATATCCAGCAGCTGGAGAGATCACAGAGGTACCTCACCAACAGGATTACTGACCTCAAACAGTTGTGTTATGCAACACAACTGGTAAAACTAAATCTGTTCTCCACTGCATACCGCCTACTCAGAGACACACTCTGCCTAACATACAGAGCCATGTCCAACACATAACTGTTGAACATGCTCCATCTAAGGATAACAAAATTGAGTCGCACTACACACTCCAGGGATATGAACCTCATCACAACAATGAATACAACATGTTGATGGGATAGAGTACCATCCCAGAGACTTGCCTTATTGTGGAATAGAGTCCCAATGTACATCAGATAGAGCCCCTCACTGACACTCTTCGATAGGAACCTTGATGAGTGGATGGGAAACAGACAATTCACGCCAGGCATCACATCAGCAGCCCCACTAGAATGGGGCTTAGAGTACTAACTATTAGAACTAGGGCTTAGGAGACTAACCAATGGGGTGGTGAAAGCTACACAACTTGACTAGGCTAATATATGCCTTTGTGAAGATAGTCTACTACATGCCTATGAACCTATGTGACAGGTACATGTCTACAGATAGTAGATGTGTACTTCATTGTACAGTCATGTTGTACAGCAGGCACATGTACCACATACACTGTAATGCTTACAGATACTGGTGGCTATTATGTACAGTGGGTGTGATGTGCACCTCATGTTTTTTGTGCCATTGGGATGTGTGCTTGGTGGGACAGTCCTGGATGGCTCCCTGTCATGGTCACCCCTCTTACACACATCTCTGCCCATCCATCTTTGTCTTATTATAATGTGTTCCCCCTACATATATAGGTGCATAGGTAGGTAATAGGCTATCTGCCTGAAGGCATATATTAGTATGGCAAGAGTGTGCAGCTATCACCACACATGGGGTTAGTTCCCTATGCTTCCTTGTAGTAGAGCTGATGAAGTGATCCATGGTGTGACAGTTCAGTTTCACATACACTCATCAAGGCTCCTCTGGAAGAGTGTCAGTGAGGGAGTCAGCTTAATGTAGGTTGGGAGCCTGTTCCAAAGCAAGGGAAGTCTGTGAGTTAGTAATGTATCCCTCCAACATGTTCTATTTATTGTTATGATGATTATATCTCTAGAGCATGTGGCACAGTGAGCTTGGGTTTACTTCAGATAGAGCATGTACATCAGTTCGCAATTGGACATGTACCTGTCTGTTGGGCAGAGATCACCTGAGTAGACAGTATGCAACAGTGTACAGATTGAGTTACTTCAGTCTTGTTGCATGGGGCAACTGTTTGAGGCCAGTAATCCTCTTGTTGTGGTACTTCAGTGGTCTTTCCAGCTGCTGAAGGTGCCCAGTCAGATTCATCACAAGTGTGTTGTGGTACTCTCTGATAGGTCTGATGACTGAAGAGTAAAGGGAACCGCCTTTGACCTACATGCAAAGACTTTGGCAATTTGTGGGAACACATAGCATGATTTTCTAACCACTTTGTGAATGTGTTTCTGAAAGTAGAGATGACTATCCACATGTGTCCATAGATCCCTTATTATTACCTCCATATTTAAGGTGTTGGCACCTATGTGGTATTTGTATGACTGTAGCTCAAGACCATCATTTTGACACCACATCTGTCTGACTGAGACCCTTTTTAAGGATGGCTCTGTTGTCCCAAACATCGATTATGACAACCTTTTTGCAGCCATCCACAAACTTTGCTAACCATAGCCCTCGTGTGTTTGACTGTATTTCTGGAGTATACACCAGACAGGAGGGGTCCCAAGACTGAGCCATGGGGGAGAGCAGTTGTTACCAGCTTACAGTCCAACAGGGAGACCACCGTTCTTACCTTGTGGGAATTATCTGTGCCCCAGTTGGCAATCCATCAGATGACATACTTGTTGATTTTGTGGATACGACATGTGTGTGTGTGGGATGTTGGAAAAGGACTTTTCAAGGTCTATGTAGGCCGTGTGGAGCTCATTTCATTGATGTATGTCC
>NC_056730.1:825691947-825819447 GCF_019279795.1 Protopterus annectens
TTTGAGTAGCAACTCATTTTATAAAACTATTAGTACCTAATATTTCTACAACTTCTGTCTGAACTGTATTGTTTTACCACTTGTCTTCATTAGACTCATAAGTGGTTGTAAATATATGTTATAGATAACTTGTTCTGTACTGCATTAATATTTCAAAAATGTTTAATTTTTTTATAGCTTTCATTATAAAGATTATTTTCATTATCTCAGTGCTTTGTCACAGTGATCACCATGGCACAAAACCTCAAGGTGATTTTTTTTCATTTTGTTTCTCTTTAAAAATACCAGTATGTGGCCCCAGTAGGCACTTTTTTGGTGCTGCTGTATCCTAGCAGTAGCATCAAGCCACACTAAAGGAATGCTTTAGATTTCCTTTCAAAAAAGCACGACTTTCCGCTGAGGTATGTCTGCAATATGTGCATGTGTTGACTGCATTAGATTTAATGGATGGAGGTCAAAACAAAGTACATTACTGATGTTGTCGTCATCATCATCATCGTCGTCGTCGTCGTTGTCAGCCATGGGCAATTTGTTTGTTTTCCATGTCACCTGCAGTAATTCCTAAGGCATATTTCCCCATCTCATCAAGTATGAGATGTGCACACTGGCACTGTTGCAATCTACTTGATGCCAAGGGTCAGAAGGCAATTTTAGTCAGGGTAGAAGACCCTGGGTCATATTCCAAAAGGTTCTGGGTAGCATAGCAGGGAGCTAATCTGGCTAACTTGACTTCTTAATGTAGAAAATATTTTTTCTGATTGCTTTGACCTCTGCAAGAAGAGCATCTGAGTTGCAAGCTGTTATGGTGAATCAACTCTACCTCATTTTCCACAGGGATAGGGCTTCTTTGAGAACTAATCCTTATTTTATGCCTAAAGTGGTATCTGAGATTACCTAAAGCTAAACTATCCATCTACCCATTTTCTTTCTTGAACCTAAAGTGAGGGAGAAAGGATACTCCATACCTTGGATGTCCACTAAATCTTTCGGATCTTTAGATCAAGTGTTCATTTCTTGTGAAAATAAGAAGGGTGGTTGTCTCAGGCTATTCTTTTTTGTTATACTCACTATGACAAATCTATTCCAGGGTGGGTCAAGGCCTTATCTACCAGGGCCTTAGCTTCATCTATGGCTTTTTGGAAAGGGTTGAATTGTAGAAGTATTCTAGAAGCTGCTACTCGGTCCTCTGTACATACTTTTGCAAATAATTATAAGTGTGATTCTTTCCCTAGGTCTAGATCAAGTTTTTCTAGGACCACTCTCTAAGTGCTCCTGGGCATTTTCCTTACTCCACACAAATATGTCTGCTGCAACATAATACAGATGAACTTACCATGACAGTAGATGTTGGAATTATCACTGTTGCCGTAGCCACTCCCTACCTCCATCCCCATTGTTTTGGTGTTTTTTTATGCACCGGGGGATGTGGACATTTATTTTTATTATTCCTAGTATTGTCCTTTCAAGGCTCAGCCTTCTTTGTTCTGCTGGTAGGAAAGCTTTAAAAGGCTTCATGGTCAAATTTGCTCTTTAGTCAGCTCTGCTCAAGCTGCCTGACATTTTGGTTGCATGGAAGGTGCTCTGAAGCTTTGGAAGCCAGTTGCCTGTTATATTCTTGCCAGGATATAACTGCATATAGCTAAGGCTATTGCAGCAGTGATCATTCAAGCATCTACTGTTATAAGTTTAGTTTACACAGCTGTACTTTTCTTACTAATAAGTATTCAGTATGTGTTGTACTCTTTCTTAACATGAATTTTGTTAGCATAGAGTGGCATTCTTTCTCTGAAAATAGCCCTTTTTTGTTTACATAAGCATAAGATGTTCTCACTGTTGGGTGCTTTTGATTACAGGATGTCTTAGGTTTGGTGTCCTAACTACAGTATATCCCTTTACTTTAGAATATACTGATAAAAATTAGTTTATAGAGACATATGCACATCACCTACTTATGAAAAATAATATGTTCTACAATGTCATATAATGGACAAGGACAGTTCCATACCTTTCGGAAGACACAAAAGAGTCTATGGAAAGCAAGAAAGATCAAAACTTACCAAAAAAAGTTAAAAAAAAAATTAAGTTATGGTCCACTGTGGCTGCAGATTTAAAAGATGTTCTCATAGTTTTATTTATTTTTATTTATTTATTTTACATTTGTTGACCGGGCTAGTCCAGCTGGATCAATGTCCATTTTCAGTGGAGGCCCGGGGAGAAAAGCTCCATTGGTTAAAACAAGATTAGAGAATACAAATACACATAAAACAAAAGCAATAAGCATAAAGGATAAGAAGATTTTAGTATAGGTAATACACATCTAAGAGTAAAAAATATCCATAACAAGAAAATATTCAAGTAAATGGTTAACGACTTTCAATACAAAATTTGAAAGGATCTAGTCATACAGTGTATCAATACATTGTTTTGAAAAAATGGTAGACAATATAATTTTTTTTTTTTTTTTATTTAATACAACATATATGAGATCAGTAATATTTACAAAGATATTATGTCAGAGGAAGTCAGTCAGGATATCATAGCAGAGAAGGAAGAATTGTTGTAGAGGAAATGAAGAAGGCAGGTTAGTCAGGGTTGGTACAAGAGCAAAGCCAGAATTTATTAAGATGTATTTGCAGTTGTTTTTTAAAGAGTGGAAGAGTGGCCAAAGAGGAGATATTTGATGGAAGGTTGTTCCATATTTTGCCAACTGAGTTGGAAAAAAGGCAATTACCTGCAGAATTAAAAGTTTTGGTACTATTAACTAGTAGTTTGTCTGAAGAACGTAGTTGTTTCAGGTTGTTGTAGGGAGTCAAGAGATTACTGAGAACTGGTGTTTTAGATGGTTGATATAGAATTTTGTGAGCTATTAAGAGTTGTTGATAAATGAGCTTGTTTGGAAGTTCAAGCCAGTCTAGTTGTTTTAAGTTTAGACAGTGGTGAGTTCTAAACTGAGATCCTGTGGCAAATCGAGCAATATTATGGTAAGATGTAATAAGTTTCTTAAGGTTACTTTTAGAGAGATTAGAGAAAATAGGGGAAGCATATAGAAGGGTAGAGATAAGGTGTGATTGGGCTAAGGTGGTCCGGGCCTCAGGTGTAAGGAAGGGTTTGATTCTGTACAGGGATTCCCATCTTTTTATTAACTGCTTTTATTGTGTTGTTGATGCGACAATCATAGTTAAGATTATTGTCAATAGTAACACCTAGAAGTTTTGTTGAAGAATCAGGAGAAATTTGAGTATTATCAGTGGAAGTAATAGAGAAGTTTATAGAAGTAGATTTACGGGTAGGTGAAAATAGTAACAATTTGGTTTTCTTAGGGTTAAGGAGTAGACAGCGGTCAGAAAACCACTGTTCAACAGTTGAAAAGGCTTTCTGTGTAAGAGACTGGAGTTCAGTTTGAGAGGAAGCAGTGCAAATTATAGTGGAATCATCTGCATATTGTATGCAGCTAGTGTTAGGGATAGCTGATTGGAGGTCATTAATAAAGATAGAAAATAGAAGTGGGCCTAGGACAGACCCTTGAGGTACTCCTAAAGAGATAGGAAGGAGAGCAGATAGCAAATTTTTCCAGAGTACTGCCTGGTGACGGTTTTCTAGATAAGAAGTAAACCAAGTTAAGGAAGAGGGATCTTAAGAGATTTTAGTGTGTGCAGAAGAAGTTTATGATTAACCATGTCAAAGGCTTTTGATAGGTCTATGAATAGAGAAGATATAAGTTTATTATTGTTACAGTTATAGTTGATGGTGTTGGTAAAGGAGAGTAATGCTGTGGTAGTATTGTGGGAAGGTCTACATCCATGTTGAGTGTTAGCAAGTAGGTTATTATGGAGGAGATGGTTAAGTAGTTGTTTGTGGATACATTTTTCCATAATTTTGGCTAAGGGAGATAGAAGTGCTATGGGATGAAAGTTAGAGAAGTCATTAGACTTGCCTCCATAGTGTAGGGGAATGATGTGGGATATCTTCCAGATCGCACGGAAAATAGCTTCTTTTATAGATCTATTTATTAGGATAGAGACTGGGTAAGCAATGGCTTTTGCTGCTATTTGCAGGAATTCTGCAGGACGCTTGTCTGTAGATGGGGTGGTAGGTTTAAGTTTTTGGATTAGAGATTGGATATAGGAGGTAGATACAGGTTGTAGGTGAAGGGGAGGAAGAGTGTTTTTTAAAGTAGGTGAGAGTAGTTTAGAAGTGTCAGGAGATAGGTGGTTTGCTAGAGTTTGTATGGAATTGGTGAAGAAAGAATTAAAGTCATTGGCTATTTGTGTGGGATTGTCAGGGTCAGAATCTTGAGGGTTGGCTGTAATTGCTTGGCCTGGGGTTAGAAGTTTATTAATACTGTTCCAAAATTTTTTAGGTTCCTTTTTGGTGGTTTTCTGTAGTTGAAAGTAATAGTTCTTTTTATCTGTCAGAATGGCTTTTTTGGTACTGTTTCTAAGCTCTCTAAAGTTTTGGTGGTCAGTTTGGTTTTTAGTAGATTGCCATTTATCCCAAGATTTATTTCTGAGGATGATTTTTTGCTTAGTATTCTTGGTTAGCCAGGGCGCTGTTTTAGTTTTGGTTCTAATGGTACGACTTGGGGCATGTTGATCTAGGATAGATAGGAATGATGAATTGAAGTATTCCACTGCTTCATTCAGTGGGAGATGTTTTAGTGAGGCCCAATTACATTGTGAAAGTTCAGTTTGAAACTGAATAGGGTTAAATAGTTTTTTTGAATGTAGAGTTCTGAAAGTGGTGGGTAAGCTTAGGTTAGTTTTGCATCTAATGATATAGGTTAGAGAGTGATCACTAAGGTCATCAGGAAGGGTGCCTGATTGATAGGTTTGCAAGGGAGTATTAGTAAGAATCCAGTCCAGTAAGAATCCAGTCTAAGGTGGTTTCCGTTTTTCCTTTAAAAACACTGTAGATGCATGGAAATCTGAGCTTGGAACCTGCCAAACATTTTTTATGTTAATTGTACGTCAGTGAGGCAATTAAATTAAAAATAAGGGATTACTTTTGCATAATTGATCCTAAAGTGAAACAGTAGACAATTTGCTTTCCAAGCATGCTTATCAGTAAGACAATATACAGTGTACAAAACTGTATACAAAACATCTGTGGTGTGTCTGGCATCAGCTGAATGAAACATCTTGTACTGTATGACTTGAGAACCAGTTCTGAGGTTGGTGGTGAGCCATAAAAAATGAATATAGGTCAAAAGATATGAATATTTCAATGTCAGTGTTAATAATATGTCAATAGATATGAATATTCATATGGATGGATACATTTATATTTATTATATATATATATATATATATACATATAAAGCGTAGAATAGCTGCTAGCATTGTCAGTTGTTCATTTTATCAACAGGTTGTGAAACTATCACTACCCAGTGAAATAATAGTATATAGTGTTATCAATGTGTGCTTTACTTAACTTATATTCAGTGTAATATAAAACAGTATTGGTGCATTTCCTTTGGACATAACTATAAAACAGTATTGGTGCATTTCCTTTGGGCATAGCTCTGTGACCATGGTGGAGTTAATATGTATAAGTAGCAATTGATGTAGGGAATGTTCCAGTGCTGTTGATATGCCTGTAGTTTTGAATGTTTTGTAACTGGTTGATTTCAAGTGAGATACTTGTAGATCAGGTAGTAACAGTAAGCTAACATCTATGCCTCTTTGAGGACAGGACAACTGCCGTATGACAAAATCAGTTAGTATGACAGTACACAGGAATACAGAGCATACTGGTGAAAAGAGAGACAAACATGAGTCCAGAACAGTCAGTTTTAAGACAGGAATCCTGGTGGCAGATTGCCATTTGAAGTCTTTGTGTTTGAAACCCAGAGTTGCTTAATTGGATAGTTGCCAATAAAGGACTTTTTTTACTATAGGTTGTCTGCCTTTTTATCAGACACTGCCAGCAATACCTTGTCCCACATACAGATAAAATGGTCTATTTATGAGCTTCACCATTGCTTCAGCCTTGTACCTTGGCAGCCTTCATCAATATACAGTGTTGAAGTACTTTGGTGAGGTGAGTCTGATCCACATTTTGAGCATTGAGTGTAGTGTTCTGGCAGTCACCATTTATATACAATGAATGGGATCTGTTAGAGCCCTAGGCTTTAGACTTGGTATGGAGTAACTGCTCAGTACAACATGCTACTCCATGCCCAAGTTTTATGGAGTCCAGTCATTTAAGTGTGTTAAGCAGTTGTCTTTTATATAATATACTGAATATACATTCACAATAATGATATCTATAATTTTAGTTTCTGTGTTTTGCTAGATCAAAAAGCTTTTGAAAATGAAAACTGCTCTTTTACAAACATTTGCATAGTTTACCTCTTAAAGATACAGTACCTGATTTGGACAACAGCTCCACCTCCCACATGAGTTAAGTGGTTTGAGGAAACAGAAGAAGCTTTGCATGTGACACAACTATAAACCCTGAAACTATTTCTGAAATCCCTATTGTGCATATTGTTTTGGGAACAACTACCATAAGAGAAATATGGTACTACACCCAAACTGAAAGACCCACTCTATCATGAAATTCTATTATTATGAGGGTTTCTTAATGCCGCCATACTTGCCCTGAGCTATGGAGGCATTTACAAAATTCTTTCAACATCAGAGAAGGCTGAAAGGAATTTGTGACAAGAACTACACTTAAACTCCAGCATAGAACTTAAAATCCAGTATAGAACTTAGGTGTAGTTTGAGCCATCTCCTAAACACCACTAGGGATGGTTCACTAAGTCCTTTTGATAGAAAATGGAGTAAATTCCTTTGTCATGGATGAGGAGAATGCAAGCATTATAGCAGTACTGGACATTATACCGGCCTTCACCAGTTTGCCTTACAGGTCGAGCTCCTGCATTGAATGGTCTCACGGCTGTGCAGTTCCACTTGTAAGGAATACATTGTACTGCACGCAGGTAGAGAGAGAAAAATAGACACCTGAGGAATTATACTTCCTCAGAAAGCAAAAGAAGAAGAAGAAGCCTATAAGAATCGTGCTGTCTGATACCAGTTTTGTACTTCCTTAATTATGTGTTATATATTTCGGTTAATTAGACAATGGTCTCCAGCCAAAAAAAAGTTTAGGCGAACTCAAATGAAGCTAATCTGGTATTTTTTGATCAGTTGTAAGTTAATGGAACATTCTTTATTCCTGCACAATATATAATTATAGTTTAAGAAAGACAGAACAGGCTAATAACACTCCTTTCATAGGTTGCCTGCCTGGTTTAAGTTAGTTTTACAAAGAAAGTAAGTTAGTTAACGATAAACTAAAAACACATCAGAATGCATGTATACCATGTACTTTCTGTCAATCAGCAACAATCAGCAATTGGTACAACATCTACTCATTAGTAGATATACGTCTAAGTAGAAAATTGTCTGGACCCTGCTGGTCTGCACTGACAAGTGACATCAGTTGCCTGTTGAGCATAACATGGAGTGGCATTTGTAGCCCTGGAACTGGCATTTAGACATGAATTGCAGAGATATAAGTGATATTTGTGACATTATCCATGTTGTGCATTAAATAATTATTTTCTTGCAAACCAGATTGCTTTTTACATCATCATGGTCTCCACCTGTTTACTGACTTAAGCATCAGTCACAATTCCTGTGTCAGGAGAAAGAAGTCTTTAAACTGTGCCTGTGATTTCTAAGTTTAATTTGAAAAATGGAGTTACTGATGTTAATTCTGATGAATATGATACAAATAAAAAATGCAAGGCAGATGGTAAAGGACCTTCCACAGACCTAGACAATTACAGACCTATAAATCTGGCCAGTTTCATATGCAACGTCATGGAAAGACTTATCATGGAACTAATCAATAAGGACATTAGAACCAACCAAACACTGGACCTATCTCATATTGTATTTGTCAAGGACATTTTATGCTTACTTACAGCCTACTGGACATTTTTTGAAAAGGGCACCAAAGCAATGGGTGAAGGTAAAACAGTATACACCACTGGGACATGGCTAAAGCTTTTGACACAATTCCCTACTCAAGCACACTAGATAGCATAATAAACTAAGAATACCCCTACATTACCCACTGGCTCAAAGGCAGGATGCAGGAGATCAAACTAGGAGTAACTACTTCCACAGAAAAAACAGTCACAAGTGGAGTCCCCCTGGGTTCGTTGCTGGGACCTCTCCTGCTTGGCATCTACTTCTCTGCAGTAAAAGCCAATAGCAAATGTTTCTGGCTAGATCAAAAATAAAATCCACATAGGAGCCATGGTTATAATCAACTGGAGCAAAAAACAAGCACTATAATAAAGCCTCTGTTTATTCTAAAATAATTAAACTGTTTTAACATAACTGATGTCTAAAATAATGTAGATCATAATTTTAATGTTCTAATTTTAAGTATATTATGCAATGATAAATCATCTTTTAATCCAGTTTTTTATAGCATTCAATAATAGTTGCTATGTTAGCTCTTTCTGATCCAGCATAATTTCACAATCACCACCCCCCCTGTCAGAAACAACCACCTATTATAAAAAATGTGTATCTCAAGTCCTGTCTTTTATGTGAGTAAAACTGTCCAGAAGATGAAAGAGTAGAAAATCCCACCTTACCGGCTAGTCAACTGCTCTACTCCTTCACAATTGCCAAGCTATGGAACTCGCTTCCTCCTTCTATAAAAAACACGGGCAGCACCAAATCATCTCAACTCTTCCTGGCTATGTACCTGCTCTATAACCTAACCTCTTCCTTCTCCTTATATTATAACTAAATTCCTATGCTTTTTACTACTAGTAACTGATGATACTTTCTCCATATTTATTTATTTTTTCTTTCATCATTTGTTGATACTGGCACAATAATGTTGATTAATTTATCTCCATTTTACCACTCTGAATTCATCTGGCAACCAACTAAATTCCTGCTTTTATGTATATATTCTGCATATGGTACTGTAATCAAACCAACTAAATTCCTGACTTATGTAAATATTCTGTATATATTGCTGTAACTACTATGTGTAACACTGTTTCTACATCTGTACCAATTAATGTTTATTTTTTTTCTGCATCTATGTTCTTGTCAGAGCTTTTGTCCCTGGGCCTCCACCAAAAATGGGCTCTTTTAGTCCCAGTGGATTTTCCTGGTAAACAAATGCAATAAATAAATAAATAAATAAATAAATAATATACATAACATACATACATACAAATATTTCAAGCATGGCCATTAATGCCCTTCTTGCTTGCCAATATACCAAAACACTTGTTCCCAGAATAACTATCCAGGCTGTTCTTTAATGTAATTTGGTAGTCTGTTCCATGCATTAGCTACTCTGTCAGAGAGTCAATTAGTACACTTTTCATTCCTGTAGAATCTTCTAAATAGGTTATCTGATGATTCTCTAGTACTTTTTGTTAACTCTAAACATTCCCAGAAGTAGCTGTCACTAAATGCCCTATATACCTGAATAAGACCTCATCTTAGATATCTGTAAGATACACCGTACAAGTTCAAATATTTTAGTCTTTCATAATAACTTAAATTTTCACATCCATGGATGTCCTTGGTATATTTCCGCTGTACTCTTTCCAGTTTACTCATGCTTGTTTTCATACAGGATTTCCATATTGTTATTCCATCCTCAAGTTTGGGTCTAATGTAACTAACAAACAATGACTTCATTATTCTTGATTTCCTAGACTTTATAAATCTTTTTATACAACCTATAGTTCTAGAACTGTCATTAGCCAATTGGTTCATATGATTAGAAAAACTCATAGCTGAATCTACCCATATACCAAGTCCTTAAATGAGTCTACAGGTTCAATCACTATGTGCTGTATTAAATATTCACCTTTCAATTTATATCTCCCAAATCATATGCTTAGTTTTCGATGTATTTATCAGCATATTATTCTCCTGTGCCCAAATGGTCAATTTAGTCAAGTTATTTGGTATGACATGCCTTATCTGTAACACATGAAATCAGTTTACCCAATTTCAGGTTGTCTGCATATAGGCTGTAGAACACTTCAGATAAAAAAGTTAGGTCTGAAATATACAATCTAAACAAGTAAGGGTCTAGGACAGAGCCCTTTGGGACACCCTGTCTGTAACCAAGGATTTCACCTGTCCAGTTGCTGTATGATACTTTCCATGTCCTTTTTGTAAGCCATGCAGCTATCCATCTTATGAAGAGTACATCAATACCAAGTTGCACTAATTTATCGATCAGTGTTTTGTGTATGAACCTGTTAAATGAAAAGAACTTCATGCGTGGCAATTGTTGTTTGTCTTTCGGCTTTTCCCGGTTAGGGGTCGCCACAATGGAACTCCGGTCCGCTAATGATTGGCAGTTGATTTTTATGGTGTCGAGTTGCCAGCCTGACGCCCAACCTTCAACAACGGCACACCCATTCAACGCATGTCTTTTGAACACCCACTCAACCGCAGGAGGACATGCAGACTCCACACAGAAGGCACTCCCAACCCAAGCTGAGAATCAAACAGGAGAACCTCTTGCTGTGAAGCAACAACACCACTGCTGCACCACCGTGGAAGTTAAATGCTGAAATTAAATCTATGTAAATTACATCACAGCACAATTTTTCATTCATAGCTGTTATTATATTGTTATAGAACATCATGTTACAGGTGATAACAGATCTGTTTTCAACATATGCATGCTGATATATGGTTTCAAGTCCCAACCTATCCAGTTCTGACAATAACTTATCCAGTATTACCTTCTTCATTATTTTTCCACAACATGAAAGTAGACTTAAGGGTCTGTATGACTCTGGGTTTGTCCTACTCCCCTTTCCCTTAAAAACAGGTTTAATAAGTGCATGTTTCCAGTCTTGAGGAATCTCCCATATTTATATGACCTAGTGAATAATTGATATAATGGTAGTGTAAGTTCTTGCTGAAGTGTTCTCAGGTCATTGTTAAAAATTCCGACTCCTCCCTGTACTTTGTTTGGATCCAATTTGTGCAGTGCTTTTTTAATATAATCTAATTTGATTCCAGTATCTGGCGTTACCTGGATGTCACTATGACAACCTACCACCCCTTATGTGGAGCCAAACTGTTTTGAATAACATTTCTTAAATATATCTATAATTTGTTGTGTCTGAGAATAATAGAATCTGCACATAATTTATCAATTTGTGTGTCTTTACTCCTTCCACATCTTATATGTATCTATAAAAAGGTTTCCTATTATGCTCAATATCTTTATATAAATTTTCTTCAAATTTATCTTGATCTTGTTTCACACTATGTTTAATCTGTTTGTCCAACTTGTTTATTTCAGTTTATTAAAGTTGTAGTTCAACCTCTCTTCCATTTCTTATATTTTTTGTTTCTTACCTTAATCAGATATCTTCTTCTTATAGAAATATATTCTCTTGATGTTGTATGCCTAGATCCTGATGTTAAACATTTTTTTGAATTTTTGCACTCAAACAATTTCTCTTTCAAAACTTTCTACAATCCTTCTGCAGTTTTTCCACTGAACACCTCACTCCATGTAGTTTTACATAGTGACTGTTTTGCTTCCATATTATATGTAATTAACCTTCTGCGCATTGGCTTCAATTTCAGTTTGTCAGAATTATCTAGCAACAAATTAACCTTTATAACCCCATAATTACTGCACATCAATGGTAGTAAAACTTGACTTTAAGTTACAATAATTTCTTTGGGAACACAAACAATGTCTAGTATGTTCCGTCCACTGGTAGTTTTTTTTTACAATCTGAAGCAATTGTTGTTCCTGAATATAACGCTGTGAATAATTTCCTTACTAACATTGTTGAATCAATATTATTCCAGACTGTTTCTGCTAAATTTAAGTTCCCAGATAAGATAATTCTTCCCTCCTGTGTTTCATGCAAGAAATGTATGAATTCCTGTAGATCATCTGCACTTGACTTTGGGGGTCTATACACTCCAACAAATGTTATATGTTCCAGGGTTGTCTTTATTGTCACAGTTACACTGTCTATAGTATTGGTGTTATCATTGAACATGTGATAATCACAGGTCTCATAGCTATCTTTAATCCCTGTCATAACACCTCCACCTGATTTTTTGTTAGAATGTCTGTTACAGTAAAAACATTTATACTCTGACACAACTGGTTCCCAGTCCATGTTTCACAATCAATAACAACATCAATCTTGTGGGAATGTAGCAAATTTTCCAATAAAAAAAATTAATTATTAATGCTCCTCGCATTAACAACCATCAGAAATGCATCAAATGTTGCTATCTGTGAACTGTTAAATTGTCAACATGGCAAAAATCCTGCCTGGTGTTTGTC
Organism: Protopterus annectens; assembly: GCF_019279795.1. Lineage (NCBI taxonomy): Eukaryota > Metazoa > Chordata > Ceratodontiformes > Protopteridae > Protopterus > Protopterus annectens. The sequence continues at coordinate 825,704,284 of NC_056730.1, forward strand.
AAATATTGCAAATTGTCTGCTGCAAAAATTCTCTTCCCTGATCTTGACAAATGTCCACCATCCTGTTTGAACATGTGTGCCCAAAAACTAGGCTTGGATGTTCTACACATTTCCATTTTTTAAAACAGAGCATTTTTGTCTATGTAGGTATTTACCCCCAAAATATTTTCATGCACATTGACCTGATTATCCTTTCTATGGGTTATTTATGAAAAATACATCCTAACACTAGTACAAGCTATACTATCTAGGAGGTCTGTCAGTTCCCTACTAACAGTCAGAGAATTCTTGCAGGTGACATCATTTGTACCAACATGAATAAAAACAGATCCATACTTCCCTACATTAAGGCATTCCAAGGTTTGTCTCACAACTTCTATTTTCACTCCTGGCAACCATAACACTATTCAATGTTCATTATCATATCTGCAAATAAAAGTATCATGTCCTCTAATAACTGAATCTCTAATTACAAGAATATCTTTGCTGGCCAGCTCTGAAGAATCTTCAGCTTCTAATACAGTGATATCTGCTCTATCAATAGTTACGAAGGATAAATCTTCCTCACCATTAGTCTTATTAATCCCACTGATCTCATTGTGTATTAAATTCTCATCCAGCTGGTGTTGTAAATCCACAGCTTGAGCCATGTAGTCAGCATCTGTCTTTCTTGTCTTTTTTCTTACATTAATATTCTTCAATCCTTCCGCATTCAATTATGATTTTTTCCTTTTTACTTGCCCCTTGCCTCTTTTTTCTACCTTCTCTTTTGGAAAAATAATGCCTTTTTCTGTAGACTGAAGGTTTTCTGACAGAAAAAAATATAATTTCCTGTAACCTGTGTGCTACATAACAAAGCAATGTCCTTTTTAGCATGTATTCCCTTTCCTTTACAGTCATTAATCAGTTTCTTTTTCTTCCTTGTTATTTGTTGTGAACCTCTTCCTTTCTTTCTTTTTTTGTTTCCTTCTAAACGAACTGGATCCTCAGATTGCTGAATACTTGCATCCAGAATTCCAAAGTTGTCAGGACATCATCTTGTTTCACAGGGGGTGAATGATCTTTGCAGACAATAGATGCATCATTTCCTAAATGTGCTCTATTTGTTCTATGCCTAACATTATTTATTTCATCAGCCCAGTCGTTAATATATGAAACAACGGTTCTCCAAGCCATGCCATTTGCACAAGTATAGTCATCATCATTAAGTCTAGATTTACTTCTAACAATGGTAAGCAAATCATCCAACTTTTGATAAGAGGAACACAGATCATCAGTGTTATCAGCTGTTACCTTTAAATATGCATAGCATTTATTACACTGTACAAGATATTTGTGCATTAGCAAATTGTTAATTGCATACTCATTTAATGAATCCATATTCAGCTTCAAATGAATAAAATATTACAAAAGAAAAGAATAATCAAAATTAGTAACCCTTTTATGACAAATAAAAATCACGCCAGCAATACACAACTAAATAATGTACAGTAAGTTGTTCTGACCATACAAGTTCTACAAGCCAGACAAAAGTTATAATTCCTTTACATCACACGCAGTAGCTTTGGCTCACTATTGCTCACAGTAGCACTTCTTTTTAACAATAAAGATAAATTAATCACAAACCAAGATAGGATTGCTTAGATATGCTCAGGATTTTTCTCTCTGCAGTCTGTATAAATTTATAGCTGTCTAGGCCCCTTGGGATGACTAGAGCTTGCCTGTCTAAAACCTATCGCTTTCTAACAACCAACAGTGAAACTAAAGGTAAAACAACAAAATATTAATCAAAGTAAATCTTGTTAACAAGCAGTCCCTTCCTATCTACAAACATTGAAAAACAGTGATAACAAATACAATATAAATTCAAATAAAACTTGTCTTACCAGTCAACTCCACAGAAAGTCCCAAATCAAGATAGGATTGTTTAGATACGCTCAGTTGTATGATATTAAAAAGGGCATGCAGAAAAGTGCTTTATACAAACATTCACAAAATTGCTCCTCTTTTAAAAAGTTTACTTTTTTTGCAATAGATACAGTGGGTATTTCTGAGAGGGGAGGTCATTGTGAAATTATATTGGAGCAGAAAGACTTAATGTGACAAAATTGTGATACACATTATTTTAGATATTGGTTATGCAAAAAATATATATTTCAATAGTTTTTCTATAGTTTTAGCTGATATTCATATACTATGCAAAGTGGGTATTAATTAAAGTGGCTTTTTGATTAATTAGAGGATGGAATGAATTGAGTATTTAAACAAGGTATTCACCTAAAGTAATTAACTCTAAAGAAGTCCAATATTACTAATGACAAAACACTTATTAGTTTTATTCTTTATAATAAACAGATGTTTTATTATAGTGTATGTTTTTTGTTCCAGTTGATTATGGTCATAGGTCCTATGTGGATTTTGTTTTTATTTTACGTTTGCTGTGTTTTTCATTTTGGATTAAAATTTCTATGGCTAACTGAGTTTGCAGCTGACTGCAAGCTAGGAGCAGTCATTGAATACCCAAATGACTTAACCATCCTGCAAGAAGGTTTGTCCCAAGCAAACCACTGGTGCCAAAATGATGGACTGTAAATAAATGCCAAAAATGCATTATCTTGCCTGTCCCACATTCACAATATGCCCCTAAAATTCAGCCAGTTGTTTCGTCTTTGGGATCATATGTGGACAGTGACCTAACTTTCAAACAATATGTGTCCATGTAAGAAAGTCCTTCTATATTGCACTGCTTATAAACAAAGGGATTGTGTCTATTTACAGAGATGTCCTTGTTCACTTTTAATCAGACCTCATTATGCCAGTCATTGAATATATAATGCTGCCTTTGCCATGTATCTGTCCAGGCACATGCAACAACTGAAATGCCCACAGAGACACTTTACTAGAAAGATACAAGCCCTAAACAATATGTCCTACATGAGCTGACTAAAAGCTTTGGCACTATAGACAGTGTCCTATAGACTGTTAAGAGGTGACCTGAGACTGGCATACAAGGCATTCTTTCACCCAATACTGATGGACCTATTGCACATCAGTAAGTCAATGGCATAAGAAATACTCAGTCCAGGTAAATCTCACAGACTATACCAGTTCTCAAGAACAGACAACTCCATTCATGAAAAACCAAGGCTGTTGCATTTTATTTACCACTGTTTCATGTGTTTCAAAAGTTATTGTGGCATATCAATCTTATATTGTATACTCTTTCATAAAGCATTATTATTATGTTAACTTTTGGTATCTTGTGTGTTCTATTACCCCATGTCCACACTTGTATGACTAAGTGGTCAAGTACTTGGTACAAGTAGTAGTATCCTGCTGGATGTCCAACAGTATAAGGGAAAAGAATCATGACAGAGCCAGATGATGCCAGTTAAGTCGCTAATATTTCCTCTTAGCTTGTATGATGGTGTTGTGTACTGTGTCATCATGCCATAGCACATTACCTTTGTATGACTTGTCACAATGCACTGTTGCGATCTTACCCTCTCTCTAATGTGGATGGATGGTGTGCAATTCATGAGCCCACGTTTCTTCCATCATGCACTGCAACCATGTTTATGAACTGTGTACAGTTTCCATTGCACACATTTACTTACTTAATTCTCCTGCATATGTAAATGTATAATGTGTTTTTGAATGCCAGGGCCCAAGACATCATAAAACTGACATATCTAGCTTAATTTATGCCATTGCCCTGATTGTCCTACTTTTTTTTTCTTTTTTACTCTTGCAGCATTCCAGCATATCTTGTCTTTGTAGTTATTTGGAAGAATTGAGAAATTCCCACTGCTGCTTCTACATCCGTTTGAGCCAGGGGCGGCTTGTGGCATCAGACTGCAGCCCCCTCAGCTAAAAAGAAGAAAATGTAAAAAAAAATACCTTTTCTTGTGCGACAGTAGCAGATGTTTTTTTTTTGTTTAAATGTGAAATTCGAGTCTGCGACTCGGAAGTATGCGCATGCGCACTTTAACCACCTCGGGTTGCGGCGGTTTTAAATAGATTTTTTTTTTGTTTTTATTGCAGCCCGGTGGAGTAATTAAGGCATCATTGTGATGCCCAGAAGTCTATGCTGTTCCAAACCGCATAGAATTGGAAGGGGCTCAGACTGCGACGTCCGCAGACATGTCATGACGTGCTTGCTGGGCTAAATGCTGCTGACTGGTTGTCGCTCTCTTCCCGGGCTTTATGTGCTGGGAAAAGAGCGAAAACCAATCAGATAGTCAGTTGTGGGCTTGTGGATTGATTCGTGACTGTGATTAAGGACCGATTTTATTAATAATTTAATTTGGTATTGGATTTTAATTTTTTTTTATTTGGGTGGTAATATTTTGTCAGCTGTGCTGTGCAGCCTGTGCTAGCCTGAAGGAAGAACAGAAGAAGAAAGAAGAAGAAAGAAAAGAAGTTAGAAGAAGAACAGAGTGAAGGTGCAGAACTAAAGTAAGTATACTCTTTATTATGTTCCTTTGTAAATAAAGAGATAGTGACAGTTGCTACTTGCATTTAGTCAGTAAAGTAAGAAGTAACTCAGTTTCAGGGTAACTCTTAAAAGTAGTGACTGAGTTCTTAAACTATTGTAATTATTGATTGACTGAAGGTCTTTTACTGGAGAGTAGTGCTACAGGGTCTCTTTTAGTGACGGACATTTTTCTGGTGCATGTAAAAAATTCTGTACAGTAATAAGTCATGAGAATGTTAAATAGTTGAGTTGTTCAAGCTGGTTCATTTGTTTCACATAGTCTTTTGGCAGGAAATGTAACTACTTTATTATAACAGGTGGAGAGTTTAGCTTTACGTCGTGTAAGAATAGATGAGGCAAGAGATGAAAGAAGGCAGGTAGATGTTAGTGTTTGTCTTGCACCATCTTTCAGCTAGTGCTTGGGTCTACAGAGGAAGCTGAGTTTCTGGTATGTTTTTAGTGGCTTGCAATATGCATCTGTCAGATTTCAGTTTTTTGTCAATGTGGATGCCCAAAAGCTTTGTTTAGGTTAAAGTTTAATGTTTGTGTTTTTGGATGAGGCTATTTTAAAAGATTGTCTTTCAATTATTTTTTTTTTTAGGGTTTTTTTTTTTAGGTTTTCAAAAGTAGATTTGTATCTTTTAGCCTAGTTTCACTAGCAGTTAAAACATTTTGGGAACTGTCCTGAAGTATTGGTAGGGATGGGGCTGCACAAATAAGGACTGAGTAATCAGCATATTGAACTATGCTAGTGAGGTAGATGGCAGTATGTAATTTGTTTATAAAAATGTTGAATAAGAGGGGACATAATATTGACCCTTTATGGGACTCCAACAGTGACTGGTAGAAGGGAAGACAGATTTTGTTTCTGACTGCTTACTGTCTGTCAGTCAGACAGGTATTGAATCATAAGGCAGAAGGCTGGGTGAGGCCAAGAAAAAAAAGTTCAGTAATATGTTAATGGAATGCAGTGTCAAATGTTTTTGATAAATGTAAAAATATTGAAGATACCAGGTTACCCTCATTCCTATATTTGTTTATGATATTGGCGAAGTTGGGGTCAGCAGTAGGACTATGCTGGTTTTAGGAGCAAAGGTTGTTAGAGTCAATATACTGCGCAAGTTGTGAGTGGATGCATTTTATAGCATTTCTGACAGAGAAAATAGGGTGGGAAAAGGTCTATAGTTGGAAAAGTCTGTTGATGTGTGATATTTTGTAGTAGTTTTTTTCCAGATGGATGGGGGATATCTCAAAGATATGAATTGGTTTATCATTATGGATACAGGGAAAGTTGCGGCATCAACTGCTGTTTTTAGGTATTCTGTTAAAAGCAGCTTTGGTTTTAGTTTCAGCAGACATTTTCTTATAGCAGAATTGATGACTGTGAGAAAGGAGAATGAATGTGACTGAAGAGGGCAGGATGTGGTGAGAGACAGAGAGAGGTGACTTCTTATTATTATTCAGATATAGTACTGTCTGTATAAAGTAGGAGTTGGACTGAGATAGTATTGTCACTGGTGCTAGAAGTGAAAGGAGATGGAGTGGTAGTTTAGCCAGGATGTATTAGTTTTTTTAATAATGACCAAAAGAGCTTGGTGCCTATAGTGGAGGTTTGTATATGTTTGTTTATCCAGTTTAATGCAGTGTTTAGCAATATTTCTGACAAGTCTCAACATATGAAATGCATTTTGTGTTCTACATATATTGAGATACAAATTTTAAAGAAAGAAAGGCTTGAAAGCTGCACAGCTTAGGGGGCAAGGAAATTATTTTAATAGATTCCAAGATTGATAGATTGTTACTGTGCTAAGGATCCGGGGGGCATTCTAAACCTAGCCAAGTTTTCCTGAAAGAATAATGAAATCCTGTATCCAAATAGGACATTGAGGGCTAGGCATTTATAAGCTACCTCTGTCCATAAAGTACATGGGTGTCAGGCCTGGTATAAATTTCCTGATCCATATCCATTGGTCTTGGTTGTGCTTAAATTGGGTAATAGACAAAATCAGCTTCACATGGATGGAAAGCCTCTTCCATAGGCGGGGTAGTTTCTTGGACACATATCTGTCTCTCCTGCATGTTCTGTTTAAGTCACAGACAAAATTCAAGTCCCTAGACCATGTATTTCTGCCACTGTTTGACTTAAGAATATGCAGGAGATTCATAAGTTTGGGGTTTGCAGATACCTTGTAATCCGGGTATAGATCACCCCTCAGCAAACTATAGGAGACTAAGTAGAGGGAAAGGGCTTCATGGTGCTGTGTGTAAGGCACATTTGTTACACCTTTTATTGTTTTTGTAAGGAACCTTTGAGGGCACTCCAGTTGCTGCATATGCTTGGTCAGGTATATACTGAAGGGTGCATTGTACTCTATGATTGGTCTGATAAAGGAATATTACAGTGGGCTAATGACCTCTTTGATCCTAGATGCCATGCACTTTATTTATTTATTTTTTTATTTATTTAACATTTGTTGACTGGGAAAGTCCGACTGAGTTCCACAGAGCCTATTTTCAGTGGAGGCCCGGGGAGAAATACTCCAGAAATGCTCACTTACTTAAAAGTTGTGCAACATATCAGCCAAAAGGTTGGCAATAGCCCCTAGTTCAGTGTGAGAGATGCCATTTATAATCACCTCTGCACATTGCTGTGCATTTCCCTTGAGGTTATGAACATTGCTGTAAAAATATTTGTGGTTGTCCTTTGCCTGAGAAACTATTTTTTCTTCAAGTTTATCATTTGAAGTATTAATTAACCCTTTTAGCTGCCTGTTTAGATAGTTCAGGGTTTTTTTAGTATGTTGGGCATTGTTCATCCTATGCTTAGCCAGGATTTTTTTGTTTTATTGTATAAATGATGGATATTGTGATTCCACTAGAGTGCCTTGTCTTTTGAGTTTGTCTCATACTTAATATGAGTGGACACAGCCTGCTCTGTGCAGCTATCAGTACGGTTGTACAGAGATTTTGTAAATAGCTCAGCATATGCTGTGGTGTTTACTGGATTTGATGGTGCTTCAAATTTAGCTTAGGTGTCATGTATTAGAGAGATGTTAGATATGGAATAGTTCCTAAAGGTTTTTGGTTTTATTGAGTCCCTGAGTTTAATTTTTATTTCAAGAAATATTGACTTATGGTCAGATCTAATGAGCAAGGACATTACATTGGATGAGGAACATCACTCCCCCATGTTTCTGAATACAAGGTCAAGGATGTTTACAAACCTTGTAGGAGAATGGACCAACTGTTACAAAATGTTGGTACTGTCGAAGCTTAGGAATTGCTGGGCCTGTGCAGTAAAAATCCATTACTTAATTAATTTTTATTTGGTATATGAAGTCTATACTTTGCCTTTGCATTTATAAAGGACATGATTACATTATTTTAAGAGCTCATTACAGGCTTTACCTGCAAACTAAACAGAATGCCAATCTATCATGTGCAGTCCATATCCTGTGCAGTAATCCTTTAAGCAATGTATGTTGAGCTTGTTTCCTGTTTGCTTTTCATTTTTTACTTTGATCATGTTTTCCCCATGAAACAAGTAGATAGTTGTTGTCAGGCAGCAGGTCTTTTTTGGATAAGAAACATTTTTACAAGTGGGGGTATCACAGATATTGCTACTTTCACCATGTAACTTAATATAAATTATAATTAGAACTGGAGTACAAGGAGAAGTGGTTTGAGTTGAGTGCTGCTTGTTATTCTTATACTTGATTTTGACTAGCATTCCAGTAATGTATTTAAAAAGTAATTTATTTTTTCATGCCTCACAACCTTTTTGTTTCCATCTAGATATTAAGTAGGCTGTCATGCAGCCAATGGATTGAAATATGTTTTTTTCTTCTACACTTCATTTGTCTTGATTGGACTCTCATAATGATGGCTTGGCACCAAGGGCAGAGTATTTAATTAATTAAAGTTACAGTTTTTGTGGTTTTGAGCATAGTTCCTCCCCCTTCTAGTTGACCACACCCATTCCCATTGACCCCACCCATTCAGCTGTCTCCTGCAGCCCCCTTTGATTTGAAGTCACCAGCCGCCACTGGTTTGAGCCATCCTAAATAACTCATTTTATGCTTACACTTGGTCATGTTCTATTCATTCACACATGCTGCACCTTTCCTTCTTACTTAACTTCAAAACAGTGCTCACCTCAAATGCACCAAGCTCTTGAGAATCACTTAAAATGCTGAATAAAAAAAAAAAAAGAAGTTAAATGAGTGTTGCAAAGACAGCTGTAGTTTTCTTGGGAGGACCGTGCACTATATAATACTGGACATATATTCCCCTCCTATTTTATGAAGTTAGCAATTAACACCAGTTGCCGACAACTCTGCAAGTGTCAGCTTTCTTTTTTAAATTGGAGTGCATGTGTGTTTGTGTGTGTGTTTTTCTGTGTTATGTACAGACAAAGTCAAAACTAGTATGTGGGAACTATCATTGCCAGGCAACAAGGATTGATAACAGTGAGACAGGAAGAAGAAGCAGTATCCCACTTTATAATGTGCCGAGGCAGACAAATATGGTCCTGCAGTGTCATCTAAAAGTGCTTTTAAACCTGGAACAGGGCAGCGTTCTGGTAATTCAAGGGATATATTGGGGAGAATAAGAAATCAAGCAGTACATAGTGTTTTGTTTTATGTAACACAAAATACAGAATAAGTGGTAAGAAATCACATAGTAAATAAGGTATTTTACTTATGTATGACAGAATATGTAATACAACTGTATGCATACTTTTCATCACAAAAGCAGTTTATTTAAATTTCTTGGAAAAATGCAGCCAAGGAGACCACCTAGCAATGTTTCATTTTGATGCCATAAAAAGTGCAATGTCACTCGGTGTCCCCACAGATTTGATACTTTTTTCTGTGAAATTGATGGTTAAATGGGAAAATAAAGCTGAAAATATCAACTGACATGCAGTGATAGTTAATTTTACAGTTATGTTTTTAAAAATGCTGTCTTTCATTCCCAAATTGTTATACTTTAGTCTGGCTTTTAAAAGACTCAAGGCATCCCAACAGAAAGCCCTTGTTGTTAAGTAACACTGCATTGACACCTAATTGCAGCTACACAACCATGCGTGACATCATACATGTGAGAAGGTACACCCCATGCCTCCCCTTGCAGTGTGTATTAAAGTGGTCCACTATGAGATAACCAAATCATGAAATTCAGAAACAGTCTATGTTAATGAACTTCATTACTCATTCTGATGTTGTCCGATTGTTTGTGAGGCTGTCTTAAATCCCCATAAGTTCTCCAAGGATGCCTATTGCATAGATCCCACTGTATGGGAGTACTGGTATAGCCTGTCTGCAATACCAAAGATGTCGTGTAGGTGGCACTGCATCTCCTTGAAGTTGTGAGAAACTGCCTCACCACCTCTATGATGGAAATGAGAATGCATACGTGACAGGCAGTAGGTTTGTCATGCATGCACCCTCACCATTAAAATAGTTGGACAGGCATAAAGATGCATAGTGTAGAATATTAAAAAAATGCAATGTCTGAGGCATTCCCTTTGGAAAGTGCAGATGACTCAAAAAGTACATTACTGTCCATGAGTGCAGTCACTGTCTGCTCACCCATAAGCTTCCCTTTTCTATTAGTACAACTCAACCTGTATGTAGGACTTCATACTGCAGGCAGTGTGGCTTTCCACCGTATATTGCCTTATAGTATATGGTGGAAAGCTATATACCGCCTGCAGCATACCTTCCCCCTTAATGGGGGATCTGTAGCAATGCTACAACAGTCATTGACTTCACTGGGCTAATCTATTACTTTGGGATTTTATACTGGCATTGTCTGGTACTGCAAAACTCTGAATCATTGTAGTGTTGCCAGCCTGATATCCATTATGGAACTGGGCATAGATCTTTATATCCTTAACATAAACTGCTTGAAGTATAATAGTGCTACAAGCATGGTGTAACTGCTCGGATAGTGTGCTATTCTAATCGTAAAATGTTTTGTAGTCCCAGAGAGCATGATGCACATTTGTTTTGTGCAACACAGTTTTCTCAGCATAGTAAAAGTCAGTCTTTGCTGTACAGTGTAATGTATATGCATATTTTTGGACTTGTTTTGAAAGTATAGTATTTAACTGCAGCTAGTGACTGAGATGCAATGCATTCTTATCCATGGTTAACTGCAACATTCTTTAATTTTTATTAGACTGACACTGTAAACTTTGTAAATTATGTGGTAGGGGAGTTCAGGTTAATTTTTTTTGGAAGATGCTATTATTTTCCCTTCTTGCTAATACTCAGGTAATAGCTTCAAAGTTACATTGGTTTGATAGCATTTAACAGATTATCTTCCCAGTGGTAATTTGGTTTTATCAACAGGAAGTCATTTAATCAGATAGCCACTTTTAACTACATTAATGTAAACTGTTGCATGATAAGAACTCATCACAGAGAGGAAGATGAACACCTCCATATGAGTGCATACCTCTGTATTTAAATAAGCATTTCCTTTATAAGAGTGAATTATATATACATGCATGAGGGACATCAACTGTATGACACAGGACTTAACTAAAAGAAAGCTTTGCATATTTGTTGTATAAAAATTCTAAAATGATTTGCATGGCAACAGTGGAAAAGCAGTATCTCATTATGAAATGTTCCCCTTCCAATCTGTCCTCTGAGGTGATGATTTTAAATCAACATCATGTGGTTCTAAGAATTCTGAAGGTGGTTGCTCGGAACTCTGCACAGAAATATGAGCTTTGTCAGTAAGTCACTGGTTGAGGGTAACGTTGTACCTTCTCTAGCAATAAAAACAAAACCCCTGGCTCACTTATGCAAGTGTGAGTAATGTATTTGTTGCCATAACAACTATTTGCTTGCAAAATGCATGGTAAAATAGAGTGATTCTTCTAAAACCAGAAAAAAAAAAAAAAAAAAAAACAACATACTAACAGCTTCAGGATCAGGTAACATATGATAGAAACACATCTGCATGAACTGATGGCATGCTTTATGCATTATGTAGGTTTGTAACTGAGTTGATTACAGTACATCAAATTAATATTTGTATAGTCTCTCTCTTTCTCTCTCTCTCTCTCTATATATATATATATATATATATATATATATATATATATATATATATATATATATATGGTTCCCATTCAGAAGCCTGAAACATCATAAGCCTGAAAATCAAAATCCTGAAACCAAAAGCCTGAAAATTCAGAATCCTGAAAACTCAAAATCCTGAAAGCCCAAAATCCCGAAAGACCAAAATCCTGAAACTCAAAATCCTGAAAACACAAAATAGACATACTGATGTCATTGTGGCTTTGCTATTGTTAGCCCTGTGGTGTTAGGTCATGCGTTGGGGTCAGGTAAGTGTGCGGTTGGTTTTATTTTAGGGTTAGGGGCGGTTTAAGTGAGTTAGGGTTAGGGCGCAGGTTAGGCATGTATGCAATAGTGACAAATATTGGGGTTAGGGGTGGTTTAAGTGAGTTAGGGTTAGGGCGCGGGTCAGGTGAGTGTGCGATAGTGACGGACCTTAGGGTTAGGGTTAGGGTCAGGGTCAGTTGGTAGATATTAGTGTCTTTATAGTGACATATTAGCATTATTTGTGTTTTCAGGATTTTGAGTTTCAGGATTTTGGTCTTTCGGGATTTTGGGCTTTCAGGATTTTGAGTTTTCAGGATTCTGAATTTTCAGGATTTTGGTTTCAGGATTTTGATTTTCAGGCTTATGATGTTTCAGGCTTCTGAATGGGAACCATAGATATATATATATATATATATATATATATATATATATATATATATATATATATATATATACTGTTACATAGCTTCATTTACATATAATGAACAAGTTCACTGGTAACTTAGACCAGAGCTTGAAAGATACTTAAATACATTCAGTGCAAAGAGCATAATCTTTTGAAATGGAAGACTGGTGTGAAAGCATGTTTATATTTCTTTTGGATATGCACTCATAGTATTAATCTAAGATGCCTTTGGATGTGATGTAGGTTCAATGTTAGGGTACCAGCTCTATATTACTTTGAATAAAGTATACCCACACATGGAAGAAGGTTGATATCTATAAGGTCCACTTGTCAACATGTGCAGAAATGTGAATCAAGTCTTTGCTTGATTGATTAATTGATTTAGATAGCATGGCAGAGCAGAAGTGGTCCAATGACATTGTCCATCCATAACCTAGGCACACTGGTAATGATAAATGTGATTGATATACAATGGCGAATTAAAATTATGATTCATAAGGGATGTCAAAGATAAACACATCAATATGTGACTTCTCAGTTTCTTTATGATGGAAGGATGATTGGTTTGTTTGCTTTTTAATGTGCTGGGGAATATCATTCCAATTTGCCAGTTCCGTTTTGCAGAAGTTCTTTCTTTGTATCCATTTGCGAAATTGTGGTCTGACAACTGGTAGTGTATTATGCTGGCAGAACACTACTTAATGCAGCTGAGCAGCAGAGTGTAAAAGTTTAGTACTTTATCTAACCACTTCAACCACCAAACAATTCTAATTATTTTAATTTGTCTCTCTCACAGAGTGCTGAGCACATAATTTCAGCAACATTTCTAAAAGCAGATAAAGCACAATATGTTTAATTGTAACTAATGTAATGCAGTACCCAAGAATCAAATTAAAATGCTGAAATATCTTTAGAGTTGCAGATACTTTTCCCCCTCATTTTGCATTAGAGTGGTTCATATTGCAGGGTGATACTCATGGAAGATTTCCTCCTACCCCTCAGACATTTTACTACTTTAAACTATTTTCACACATTAGCATATTCAACTTTCGCACAGCAAAGCTTCCCCAGTGCAAGCAATTCCCCCCAGCTACTGGAGTCTTCCAATGTGTTAAAAAAAAAATAAAATAAAAAATACCATGGCAGTGCCTGGCCTCCAGCTAAGGGAACACATTGTTAGAACACCAGCCTGTGCTGCAAAGTGTAATGTATGTGCACTTGAGTAAATGTTGCTTCCATAAAAATAAAAAAACGCTGTGACTCAACTCATATTAACTTTAACTTGAAGCTTTGCCTATGTCAACAGCATTTTGCCTCTCAAATATTCTGGTCCCTATAATCTAAAACTTCCTGTTCCTTTCTACCTAGTTGCAGAATTCCTTCAACAACTACAGTGCCTTGAAACGTTTAATTTTACTCTTACCCTGTATTCTGTCAGTGTATATTAGGACACTTTCTTCTGTTTCCTTCACCTTGTCTGATTGTTTTTTTTTTTTTTTTTTTTTTGCTGCTGTACACTACTTTGCCTGGAAATTCTCGCTCTGTCCAGCCTTGCTAAACTCGGTCTCTCTTTGCTCCCCTACCCTACCCCAATTCTGACCATCCCCTGCTCAACTACATTTACATCTAAACACAAACAATCACACATTAACATATTTACCTGGCACACCAGAAAACTATTACTTCCTACTATACAGACTACTACATCACTTTTCCTGTACAATAATGCTTATACCACTTCCTACGTCTCCCTTCAGTCTCCTACTGCATTGCTTCATCTCAAAAACAACCATTACATGATTTCTGCCTTCTCACTTTACACCACTCCTTACTCTAAAGTATCATCTTTACATATAAGACCCCACCTTTCATTACTACTTTCTACATTCTTCCTGTATTTCTACATATATCATTACACTACCAACTCACTGCATATAGTCTGCCTCTCTGTTCACCATATTAAAATAACTCTATCATTCTTCATACACAGCCACTCTACCAACACAGACTTACAACATACAATACAGCAGCATATCTCTTTCTTTCTGCACCATCCGCTGTACTCTTAATCCATCTCTGCCTACACTTTTTCCCTTTATCACTAGCAACTCCCTTCACACCATGTTCATAACACATAGTACAGCTCATTATACTTGCAAGCTGTTATACACCTCTGTATACTAACTACATACCCAACTCCAGTTCTAATACTTCCAGTACTAACTCCGCTACATCTATTACTACAGCTCATCATCGTTATAATACATCTCATCTCCACCTCTTCAAATATACCATCCTACAACAAAAGAAAGAATATTACATACCAGGAACAAAAAACAAATATCAAATCTAAAAGTTGTTTCTCAGTCACTGTTTCCCTACATCACTATAACTTTGTTGAGATATCCACCCTAACCCTGGCCCAATTCAAAACCAAATGCAGAAATCCTTATTTCCTTTCTTATATTTAAATCATACAAGATTGTTTGTATTATTGTAGTATCCAGGAAATAGCATCCCCATCATTAAGAACATACCATCCTCAATATCCATCAATACACTGTATGAAACCTTAACCTTAGGGGTCTTTAATATAGACTGATTCAAAATTATATCTGACAACTCAATGCAAGCATCAACCACTGTGTCTTTAAACAACACATGCAGACTCCAACCGGATACAATAATCCCACTAGCAGAGGATTAGATTTACTCATCACACCCTTGTAACTTCTCCACCATGGGTACCTTGCCTGATACTTTAAGTGGGCATATACCCAATTTTGCCAGTAGAAACTTTATCCCCACCCCTAAGCAACACCACCACAATGTAATGCACAAAATATCTAGCTTCAGTGCAGAGGTATTTATATCCACTGTAAAATCTTACAACTGAACAATTCTAAAAACTTTTAGATGAAGCAGCATTTGAATTTAATAAAAGCTTCACTGCTATACTAAATAAACACACACTCATAAAAAAGAAGAGTTAAATTGAACCCTACTCCCTGACTATCATGCAAAACAAAACAGCTAATCAGACTAAGGGACAAAGCCTCAAAATCACACCAACCTCAAAAACAAATAGGGAAAATTTACAATACTTTAGGAACTTCAAAAATACAGCCAAGTATAGCATAAAACTGAACAAAAAATCATTATTGTAGCATATAGTAAACTCACCAAAATAACCCAAAACTCTTTCGGGCATTTATCATATTCTTACTAAACTCCAATCATGATTCACAAGCAAGCCCATCACCTGATTCCCCCCCCCCAAAAAAAAAAAAATACCTGACAAATTCAGTAATCGATTTTATATAATTCATCACCTTAATACTAAAAAGTAGCATTATATGCAATTCAAAACCTTTGCTAGAATACTTTAACTCAGCTGATTTCTCTCCAAAAATTGTTTCCATAGTGAAATTGATAAAGCTCCTCTTCAAAATGAAAACCACAATCTTGTCCATAGTCTTCTACCAGAATATTGGAAAATTGCTGCCAAGAGCCTTGCTTATCCCATAACCATCATGATAAATAGATCTATTGATGAATGTCATGTTTCCACTACATTGAAAAAGGCGTATATATAATTGGAGTTCACAAAGAAGACTCATCGAATGACTGTGCTAATTTCAGGCCAATTACTATATTTCCTCCATAACAAAAATACTTGAAAAATCTATACACATTCAATTTCTTAACTACCACAGCATACATGTCTTTCGTTCCTTAACACAACACTTCTTTCAACCTAACCATAGTACCACTACAGCCTCATTACATTTTACTGCTGACACTATCAATAAAAACAGGAATTATGGCAATCTAGGTTCCTCACTATTTCCTGAATGTCCAAAGCTTGTGACATAGTCTCTCATTATCTATTATTACAAAACAAGTTTTCTGAAGGGCACTATATCTCTCTCTCTTTCCTGGTTTAAAGGTTACTTATCAAAGATATGCCAGGCTGTCAACTGCTAAAGTTAGCATTCCTCCTTTTTACCTGTCACAGTTGTACCACTGAGAGCTATTCTGGGACCAATCCTGCTTAATGTATTCATAAATTATTTACACTCAACAGCCAACCATGCTACTCTGATTCAATATGCTGATGATTCTGCATTAAAGTTGTGCCCCCACCCTGCATATTTAACAGGAGGTGGCCCAAGAACACTTCACATCCATTGAAACCTGACAATATAACTCAGAAAAACTACTAACCCCCCCACCCCCCACCGTATAAAAAAACTAAGCTAATTCTTTCCACTCCTGAATCACATTTACAAATGAATACTAGTTCAACATAAATTATACTACACACTAAACACCTTGGAGCCACAACAGACGATAATATGAAATATGATCCCCACATGCAAGTAACCGACAAAAAGACATACCAGAACTTGGCCTACCATATAGAGCTAAACCCTTCCTCATAGGTAGTGTCAGAGATAGTTGCAAAAAAACTTACTCCTCATGTTGCAATACGCCTATCAAATATCTATAAATCTACCACCACTACAGAGATCAAGACTTGAACATTGTTATAACAAAATCCCAAAATTTGTCACAAATTTCTCTTACCATGCCCACTACTGCTAAGCCCTCAAACTGCTAAAATGGAATGGCGTATGTCACTTCCTTCAGCAATCCCGACTTCTAGTACTCCACAATTCAATATAAAGCAAGGTACTTAAATCTATGATCCAACACTATAGGCAGATCTCTGTTCAACCTAAATACATCCGTAAATTAGCAGGAGCTGTGCTCTACTCTACCTATGTCTCCAAAATTAGGAACTCTATACTACCTACTCAAGCAAACTATACAACTACAAACTTTTAAAGCAGATCTTAAACAACACCTGAGAACACTCTGGATCTGCCAATGTTCACCCACAAGATAAAATGTGCAGATGCTCTAAAAAATGATTTAATGCAACCTGAAATGCTACAATGTAAATACAAATGTTCTTTTTTTTCACATTCATCCCTGGTTTGGACCCTATGTCTCTAATGGACAAAGGCAGCCTGTAATTGGGTTCATCTCCCAGGCCCCTGCTTGCAAATATTTCATCTCCCACGCCCCTGCTTACACTTATCAAGGATATCTGAACTTGTCAGAAATTTGAGATGTATGACTAGCCTTAAAAAGGCCCTTATGGTTGTTTGCCTAGTAAACACCTATGAATCTATAAACCTATGAAGGCATGTATTTTATATGTAAGGCCTTCCATGTTATTTTGTTCATGCATGTAGCATGTAAACTCTAACAATATATCACTATCTCTATTTACCATGTAAAGGTTGTATAGTATATTATTTGTCATATGGAGCATTTCTCCCTGGGTCTCCACTCCCTGGTTCTCATGCCCAGTTGTAGAATCACAGTTAACAAATTTAAAATCAATCAATCAATTAATCAGTCAGTCAATAAATAGGGACATATGCCTCTTAAGGCTTTATGGAAAATTTCTGGCATGCAGTTTTTTGGAAAGAGTTGGTCAGCATTTGCTATGAATCATACAATAAAAGGTCAATATTATTCCAAAGCATGCACACTGATTCACTACCCCAATCAGCTTGCTCATTCTAAACTGAGCATATCCCAACAGAAAAAAGTCCAGTCACTTAACTGTTGTTGAGGAACATGACTGTCTATTAAAGTACGCTACCTTCAGATACTTTAAGTGGGATAGAACAAAATATTAATTAATTAATTAATTAATTAATTAATTAATTAATTAATTACTTAATTTACATTTGATAACTGGGTAGTGTTCAACTAGACCAGAAGCCCATTTTCAGTGGAGACCCGGGGAGAAAAGCTACATGGAAGATTACATAACTATACATTTGTACATATGACAATTACAATAGGAGTTCAAATGCAAGTTCCTTGACATTGTATCTAAAAGCATATAACAATGGCAGTACAATAAGCTTACACTATTCATACAGACAAAACAAACAATATATATATATATATATATATATATATATATATATATATATATATATATATATTTTTTTTTTTTTTTTTTCAGGATAAAAATATCACAAACTGAAGCTAAGAAGGCTCAATTGCCAAGAAATATTGACAATGGGTGGCAGAGAGAAGGAAGTTAGAGTGAGGGGTTAAATTAGTTAGCCTGATGGAGAACATAAGCAAAGCCTATGTTTGGTGAAATATTCCTTTATGGACTGTTTAAATGAATGTATATCATTGATGGACAGAATATGCTGAGTTAGAGAATTCCGCTGTTTGGCAATGATATGTGAGTATAAGGAGAGACCATGAGATTTTGAGGTTTTGTTAACCTTCAGCAATACTTTATCAGCAGACCTAAGAGATTTTAGGTTAGTGTAGGGATGGACAAGGTCAGATTGAGCTGGGCAGTTATCAGGTTTGTATAAGACTGTAGAGGCTGTTAGTAGCTGAGTCAGAGTAAGCAAACGAGGGAGCTGTAACCAGTTCAACTGGAGAAGGACAATGCATTGGTGAGATCTTTGAGACTGATTAGTGGCAAATTTGGCTATTTTGTTATAGCAAGATTCAAGGCTATTCGGTTCAGATTAGCGAAGATTGGTAAACATTTGTGAACAGTAAAGCAGGGACATAAAATATGAGACAAAAGAGGACATTCCGCAAAACTCTTTAAGTTAGAAGGTAAAGTACTGATAATATGACTGCTCGCACTCTTTTTACCCTTGCCTCTCAACCGTCCAGACATTAGTAGAATGTCCCCCATTATACTCACATGTTTCTCCTGTCCCTCTGATAATGCTGCTAGTTTAGAAAAGTAAATAATAATTAAGAAAAAAAGACAGAGGCAAATCGATATCAGTATGTTCTTTTTCACAGCAGCTCTCTAGCAATGTTCAGATGTAGAGTGCAAGCATGCGGTATGTACCATATGTCTGTAAAGTATGTCAGTATAGCACTAAGAAGGCAAAGGAACACAAAACTGCCATTATACAAAAGCATTATTTGTGAAAGGTAAGCAATTTCATTCTTAAATGATGTCATTGTATAATAGCAATAACTCACTCCTGGATATGGGTAAAAGGATTTCCCCATAGTTTCCTTTGTTTGATCACTTGGTCTTTGCCCTTGTAATCAAATCACACCAACTAATTCCTAACATACACATATCGAGTCATAGATTATTGCTGAAGTAATTTCAAAGTAAGATTGGAAAGTAATAGCTGTGACAGGAAACCTGTCTTCTTCTTTCAGACCCTCACAAATGTTAGTTAGCAGATAAAAGGGTAATGAAGCAATGGATTTTGTTTATTGTAGTTTGTTGCATTTTTGTATTAGCAGTTGAGTTTAAGTTGACTAAGTTATGGTCATATTCCATTCTTAGTATTAGAATATTTTTAGACAGCTCTGGATTCTTTGGTGAGATGATTTGCTATCCATAGATTGGTACTAGGCATGAGACCAGTTAAGCAAAGCTTTTTTAATCCTAGTCACTATAGTCTCCCTAGTATATCCAACTAGTAACTCCCGAGGTTCATAAGGTGATGATAGACCTGGAGTAAATTTGTGGTTTCTATCCACTTGTCTAAATTAAATTTGAAGATAATGAGGGCGTACCTTGCTTTACAGAGAGCGAAAGTTTGTTCCAGATGCGAGGAATGAATGGGAAGATACCTGTTATGCCCACATGTCCTTCCTATATTACCATATAGATTTAAGACTCTTGATAATGTAGTTATGTTATTTTTAGTCTTGCAGATATACATTTGATCAGGCAGGATTCAGTCATTTACAGTTTGCAGGCCAGACATATTTCATACTGCGGAAGTATATGGGAGACATTGAAGAGAAACAGGGCTTTTAGATGTTCTGGATAACATAGAGTTCACACCCAATATCATTTTGGTGAGGCACCACTGAGGTTTTCCAAGATGGGTTGGGTGTTTAGACAGATGCATACAGGAGATTGCATTGTGTTCTAGTACGGGCCTGATGAGGGAGTAGACAGGAATGATGATCCCTTTTAATTGAGAGGAGATGTCTTTACTAATCACTTGCATTAGGCAGAAGTCTTTCTTAATGACCATGGATATGTGATGGTTAAAGGAAGAGTCTGTTATCCATGAATGTACTTAGTTCTTTAATGATATTGCGTTTTAAAGGATGGTATCATATATATGGTAGGTTTTTGAGAGTTCCTGTGTTACTGTATAGATTAAGACATGCCATCTTAGTTTTTGCATGTAAGTACAAAGTGTTGTTGAGTTCTTTGACATTATAATGTGGATGTCAGTTAAGTATGATGGCTCTACTTTGCATAGGTTCATGGGTATGTATTAGACTAATGAAAACAAAAGCCTTTTGAAGCTTAGATATGCATCCCAAGTGCATCCAACAAGTTTGGTGCCCTATAGGTTATTTTTAGGGTATGAGTAAGCTAGGGCATGCATAGTATAGGTTCATATTCAAATATTAACCCTCTTTGCACAGGATCAAAAAATGAAGGGGCAAAAAAGGATCAGAATCAAGAACGATTTTTAAATATCACACTAATTCACTTAAGAATTTACAAAACAACATCTGCTCCACTTTCTGAATACTAAGAAGTATGAATGTCTGTTTGTAAGCAAAAGTACTTTAAATTAATAGCCCAGTTATAATTGCGCAGTAATTGTGATTGAGGTATAACTGGCACATATATTTATTTTTTATTTGACAATACAGTCATGTAAAAGAGGCACATTAACTGAAGCTGCTAGTTGTAAAATCTGCAGCCCCGTCAGCATACTAGTGCAAAAGACTGCCTGAACTGACCAATGAGAGTGGTACATTCATCAGAAGAGGAAGATTATTGTTGCAGCACCTGTAAGTTGTGAAAAGGTTAGGAAAGAAGTGAAAAGACTGTAGCTGTAGAGCTCATATCTCTAGCGTGGGTCTTACTTTACCAAATCAGGTCTCATTCCATTTTGGCGTAAGAGACAGAGTGCATTTATTTACATTAACTTATTGGGGTTTCCATCTAGTGTTAGTCCGGCAGAGAAGAAGTCTTGGAATTCTTATGTGAGTTGTTGATCTGGGTCCTGAAATAGCTAGGTGATAGAAGAAGGGTGACAGAAAGGGCAATGAGACATAAAATGTAACAATGTCAGACATAACATGGCATACAGCACAACTAAGCTAGAAGTTTAACAGCTCTTCCATATCATTTGGGTCTAGTACAAATGGGAAGAAGTTGCAAGGCATGTTTTATCAATAAAGCTGAAAGACATCATTCAAGCAATCAAATAACAAGCGCTCTGCTCTTACAGTTTTGGCACTTTCTTAATCTATGCTGTTTACTTTTTAGTAAGGCAGTATTTAGGTTAACTCTACTCTGTTGAGAACCCTGCAATCACGTGTGAACAGCTGTGAAGGTGTCTCTGCAATACCTCAGCTCTGATAAAGATTTCAGAAAGACATCCTTATCAACAAAACACAACACAAAAAATCCATATCTTTACATTAAAAGTGGTCTGATTTGACATTATACGTGGTAAAGAATGTTTGTCCAACTCCAAAGGTTTGTTATTTATACTTACTTCAAAAAGTGATCAATAAAATGTAAATATGGTGTTGTTCCTTAGTTTCAATTTGGTATCGATGAGCATGATGACAGCCTTATCAACTGAGAGGTAGTTTTAATTTAGTTGAGATTCCACTCTTTTTGCTGAGGTGGTAGAGCCATACAATGGCATATTGCATTGAATTGTGAAACAATTTGAAGTATAACTTGCTTTGCCAAACTTGCCTTTATGGTCAGTAATGGGAATGACTTCATCATGGAGCATGCTGTACTTCCAATCTGGAGCATCACATCATTGAAGTACCAAAAAGCCGGGAGTCCCACTATGCTAGGAGCAGGTAAGAAGACCCCCATAACATGCTATGCTTTGCTGATGAATCTCATTACCTATATTTAGTGTAACTAAACTTACATGCCCTATAGAAGTACCCAAAGGAAATAGCTAACATCCTAGTTAATATCCTAACAGATATAGTGCAAATTTTGCTCCACCCAGATTTTTGACTATTTTACAGACTCCAAAACAAATGAGCATCTGGATTGGAAATGTACCAAACTAAAAAAAAAACAATCCAAGTCTGACACAGACTGTCCAAAAAACTGAGATGTTCCAAATCAAGTAGTTTTATTGAACACAAAGTATCCACAGTGTTGCAACCAAGACAAGAATAAATAATAATAATCCAACCACAAAGCAGTTATAGTAAGTGCTTTTGTCTGTTCTCCTGACAGACTTTTTCAAACTATGAATTGTAACTGTGATCAGTTGTTATATAGCTTGAGATTGTAATTGCCTCAATTCTCTTTGTAAAGGCACAGGTGTTACTCAGGCTATAATCTTGCACTTAAGTATGTTATTCACAATATTTAAATAGCTAATAAAGACAGTATATTAAAATGCAATTCATTTTTAAAAAGTAAAATTTTGAGACAAAATCATAACTTTCTAGCCCTTTGCTTTAAAATGGGTAACAAGGACAGGTGTTCATTAATACCTGAGTGGTTCATTGGCTTTCAGTGTTAGTTGCCAATACAATTCCTTCGACTCTATCTCATTTCCCCAGTCTCCTCCTCTCATACTCTGTCTCACAATTTCCAAAATACCAAGCTTGAAACCTCTAAAGTTAGAGCAAACTTGTGAATGTTTGTAAAGGGCATTATTCTTATTTTGTGTTTCAATGGCGTAAAAGAGTTCATAAATTCTCATCCTAAGAGATCTTTCTGTCTTTCCTATGTAGAAATTTTTACACCCTTGACATATACTAACATAAACTATTCCTTTCATTTGACAATTGCCACCTGCCAACTTTACATTCTGTAATGGATCTCCAAGCCTCAATTCACTACTTTCCAAAATGAATTGACATTGATTTCATCTACCACATTTTGAAGTACGTCTTGGCAAACTTGGGTGTGTTGTAGGGTGCTCCAATAAATATTTCATACTTTTACCCATCCTATTGATGAAAAGTGGACCTTTACCCAAAATATTGTTAAATTCTTTAATCCCTTCCAAAATCACCCAGTTTTTAAGTAAAATATCTTGAACTGTTTTGCCAAAGGAACTAAACTCAATAACCATAGAATGTGTGTAGTTATCTTTCTTAGTCTCCTTACTGCAGTTGCCAATCAGTTGTCCTTGACATAACAGCGGGGTATATCTTGTACCCCAGCCTGCCAACACCTCTCGTTCAAGGTTCACTACCCAATCTTTTGGGTACCCCCTAACCACAAACATTTGAGACAACTGCAGTAATTCTTGTTTAAACCCTACCAATATAGAACACATTCTCGCACCTGTAATCATCTGGCCATGGATCAGATTCCTTTTAATGTATAGAGGTGCTGACTTTCAAACCTAAGGAAACTATTAGAGTATGTGGGTTTGCGATAAACCCTGGACTCAAAAACCTCCAATTCCATGTCCTTGATCAAACTCACATCTAGATAGTCAATTCTGTAAGGGTTGTAGATGTGTGTGAATTAAAAAAATCACAAACAGTATTAATGTAACTAAAAAACTCATCTATCACCTCTAAGTCTCCCTTCCATAAAATAAACATCATCCAAGTAACGTAAGTACAGTTTCCAGTGTTCGGAAAATTTTGTTCTGAAGATATATTTCCTCTCCCACATGGTCATCACTAAATTAGCAAGCTAGACCCCATTGCTACTCTCCTTAGTTGTTTATAATATTCTTCCTCAAAAACAAAATAGTTCTTTTTTAAGACCCATTCCATAATTTCATCACAAAATTAATCATATTCGCACTCAACTTGCTGAATTCTAGTAAAGCCTCATGGAAAAGGTCCATTCCTGTATCATGTGGAATTGGTCCAAAAAGATTCACTATGTCAATAGTGAAAAAAACTGTTGTGTCCTTAAAAAATTCTTGTTTAATTCTAGATAAAAAAATCCCATGAGTCATTTAACACATGATTTGTGTCTTTTAAAGTGTCCTTTAACAACCTGTCAATAAAGATACCTAATAGGTTTGTAGAACTGTTCTGTGCTGCTACAATAAGTCTGTATGGGGGATGCTGAATATCCTTATGTACCTTCGGTATTCCAAACACTGTTGGGATGTATGGGTATTTGTTTTGTAAAAATTAAACAATTCCTCATTTATATCTTCCTGCACCAAACAGTCTTCTAGAAACATTTGCAACCTCCTATGTGAAACATTTATTTCATTAATAGATGCTACCAAATATTTGTGTGTGTCCTGTAATAAACTGGTGATATCATTTACATAATCCATACTCTCAACCAACGCAATCCCTCCCCGTTTGTCCGGTTTCATGACCTGCAAGGTTTTAGACTCTCTCAATGAATTTAAAACAATCATTTCTTCTTTTGTTAAATTATAATAATTGTCTTTAAAAGCATGATATTCCTGAAAAATTTCTCCAGTACATATCTTGTCGTAATGAGCCAGAACTGGATTCAAAGGGGGATTGAAAAGACTTTTTTTCTTAAATCTATTCCTTGTGGTAGGTTGTACATTCATTGTATCTTTAAAAAAACAATTGAAGATTTAATTTTCTCATATAAAGTTTGAATTCAGTAAGCTCCTGGGGCACCCCTGATTTTTTAGAGGGAACATTATTTCACAGACTCCACAACCCCAGCTACCCCCTTTAATTACTATGAAACAAATTTTCTCTGGCCTCTCATACACCATCCATGGGCCCTGATAGTATGCCAAGATGCCTGACTATAAGTGCCTAATATGGTCTACCAGAACTCTTGTTTACCCTGTTTAATCTAAACCCACACTCTTGGCCTATGGTTATCTAACTTTGTGGAAAACTGTGCATTGGATGTTGTTATATGATCTTCCACTGACTTAGTTTTTGCAACATGAGTTAGACTAAGTTAAGATTTAATGCAAGGTCAACGTTCTCAAATTTAGTTAAAATGTATCATAGTTAATTTTGGTAAATAAAACATTTTCACATACCATACAGGTGACACACTCCTCCAGTGAGACACTGCTGTAAGGAATCTAGACATTCTTGTTGATAAGTCCTTATAGTCCAACCATTATGTTTCTGCAGTAGTTCAGAAAACCTTCTATCTGTCTCATCTAATTTCCAAAGCATTTCCACTACATCCAAAACGTCTTAATTCCATTTCACTTATATTTCATCAAATCCACCTTTTGGCATGCATTTTTCTAAACATATTATTTACTTCAAGAGACATCAGAACTTTGTATATAAAAAGATTAGCTGCCTCAGAAATTTTAGTTATGAGGACAGAGTGTTGATCTTCTCTCTGTGCTTAGCCTCTTATAGACTCCTTTGTGGGAATCTGTGTCTAGCCTTTTGAACCATGAAAGATCCAACCCTCTTTAACTTCCTATTCCTTTACAAAATAAATGATATCTCACATACCCATTTAAAGGAATTAAACCATCATGGTAGATAAATAAGACACATTGGTAATAGCCAGTAATGCTGTCATGCCTTCAATCTACTCATCCATGCTAAGGAGACCTACTCCATTTTGCTAATTTATCCCTCATAATCTCAAATAAACTTCTACTACATGTCACTCACAGTGGCACCTTTGCCACCTGCAAAGTAAACCCACATAAATGGAAGTACAGCCACAAATCCTCCCCCAAGACTGCTTTGTCTTGCCCTCCTTGTGGTTGGATTTTAGAATATGGCTTTTTGGTGAGGCTTAAAATGGTCTGTTGACTGAGTGCCTATTAGTTAACTATGACTGTATGACCATCTGCTACAGGAAGATGTGGTATGCCTGCAGTACCAGTTCTGCCATACATGTGAAGCTGCATGGCCATGAAGAAATCTACTAGTTAGTTGGAGTACTAACTTGGTCTCCCCTGAAAAAGAATCCATTGCCTAGTGGGACTAACCAGATCAACAAAGTATAAATAAATAAAAATAACAGTCTGCATAGCTGTTATGCCTGCATTCTTCCCACCCACAGCAGGGGAGTGGCATGTGATGGCACTAGCTCATCAGGGAATTCAGTCTAATTGTAATCGACTTATCTTTGCATGCTGTCCCCACTTACATGTAGGGGCAGTTTGAACACCACCTGGTCCTTATCATCCACAGCATAGCTCCCAGAAACCACAGTGGGGCCCACCTATTTATTAATTATTTTATTTATTTATTTTACATTTGTTAATTTGGATAGTCTGAGCCCATTTTCAGAGGAGGCCCGGGGAGAAAAGCTCCAGAAATACAATTTATATATGTATTAATATAAAAAGTATAGATACATTGATGTGAAAAGAAAAATACAACTGTACAATTGGCATCTAGATAGAGCAATAACAATTATGAGAATAATCAATAGTACAAAGAGAAATAAGCATGATAAAATTTTGTTGATGGAGGCAAGAATTGTTTTATATTACATAGATGTTATTTAAGAGAAAAGATTAACTTTGTATAAATAGAGAAAGAGGAGGAAGGAGTTAGAGGAAGGGGATACATAAGAAATGAAAGTGTAGATTCACAGGTTAGATAAGAAGATATATCAGGGGAGATTAGACAGGGCTGATACAGGAGCAGATCCATTTGCTATATAAATAGTCTTTTAGGTGTTTTTTAACTTGAGTTTTTGTCTGTAATGCTTAAAATGTGTTGGGGAATGTTGTTCCAAATTTTTTAAATGCAGTGGAAATAGAGGGAATCCCCAGCCTTGTTTTTGCTTTTGGAGACTTGCAGGAGGGTTTTGTCAATAGAACGGAGTTGGCGAGTAGTTGCATATTGTTGGAGAAGTTGTTGTAAGGCAGGGATTTTGTCTGGGTGGTATACTAAGTTGTGGGTAAAAATGAGTTGGGTATAAATCAGTTGTTGGGAAAGTTCTAACCACTTTAATTGTTGTAAGGAGGAACAATGGTGTGACCTGTGCTGGGAGTTAGTGGCAAATTTGGCTGTTTTGTTATAGCAAGATTAAAGTTTGGACAGTTCAGTTTTGCTAAGTGTGGTACAGTTAGGAGAAGCATAGAATAGAGTAGGTAGGAGGTGACTTTTGGACATATCTAATCTGGCTTTGTTAGTAAGAAATGTCTTAATGCGGTAAAGATAGTCAAGTCTGATATGTATTTTTTAATGGATTGAGATATGTGAATATCAAATTTCAGTTTATTATCAATGGTAACACCTAGTAGCTTAGTCTAGGAGGTGGCATGGCTGTGTTGTTAGAGGAATGTATGTGGAAAGAGGTAGGAGGTATGGATGATTTCATGGGGAGAAAAACCATAAGCTTAGTTTTGCTAAGGTTCAAAATAAGATTAGATTTGTTTAGCCAAGACTCAGCTTGTAGAAAGGATTGTTGTGTGACTTCCTGTAGCTGTGAAAAGGAGGATGCATTATTTACATATAAGGGTTGAATGATCTGCATATTGAATAACTGAGGCTAGAGTAGATTTATGTAATTGTTTGGTGAATATATTAAAAAGGAGGGGTCCTGGTATGGAACCTTGTGCAACTCCAATACTAACAGGGAGTAGAGATAATAGTTCTTGTTTTCACCTGACATGTTATTTGTTTGACATTTGTTTACCGGGAAAGTCAGAAAGGGCCAGACAGTGCCCATTTTCAGCAGAGGCTGAGGGAGAAAAGCTCCACAATCACAATATTCTATAATCAAGTACAGATATTTTAAATCACAAAGTATCATGTTACATTAGAAAAACATCAAGTACAGATATTTGCAATTACCATGTATCATGTTACATTACAAAACAGCAAATACAGATACAGTAAACCCTCAGTTAACCGGCACCCATGCAGACTGGTAGATGCAGAATAACTGCAGTTTCTGGTTGCTTGAGACTTACTATTTAAAATAGGCCTGACTAATACCGTACCCTATACCATTGTATTGGTTTGACTTGTTCTCAGGTTGGGGAGAGAGAGAATTTATTCTTATCTTCTTTTTTAAACTCTAAAACTCTAAAAACATAAGGAATGTTTCTGCGGCGGGGAAAACAGAAATTGCAACACATGAAAAGTGCACTGTATTTCTTCAATATTTTTTTACTGGTTGCTTAAGAATTCTGGTTCTTTAGTTCCAGTAAACTGAGAGTTTACTGTGTTTTAAATCACAAAGTATCATGTTACAGTACAGAAATAAGAGTGAAATAATGTTGTAATGAAAAAACATAGAACATATGTTTCGTAGCAGAGTGCAAAGAAAATAACATGAGTGGAAGAGAATATGTGAGGGAAAATTCAGTAGTCATATTATTTGTTACGTAGATTAGTATGAGGTAAATGAGACCTGAGACAATTCTAATGAGATATTTAAAGTGCTATCAGAGATTATATGATTAGAGACAGTGAGGCAGAATTAAGTGATGTCTAAGTATGAGAGAGGTGCTCATATTATGGTTACGGAAGGAAGAAGGATGGAGAGAAGGAGATTATAAGAAGTGCACAGGGTAGGGTGTCTTCAGGTAGCTTAGGTGAGTAGGGAGGGAAGAGGTAGAGGTAGAGGAAAAGTCTGCAGAGATGAAGTGAATAAGGTAAGGTAGCAGAAGAAAAAGGAATGGAGTAGGAGTTTGGAGAGGGTTGTGAAGTGTGATCTAGGTTGAAGGGGATGAGTGATATATAGTGAACAATTTCAGCCAGGATTGGCACAGAAGCAGGTCCAACATTTTGTAGGATATTCTTTTCGGGAGCATTTAAAGGTGGGTAGGTTAGAAATAGTTCTGGTGGTTACAGGTAAGGAGTTCCATTTATTTTTGCTGCTGAGTATAAGTATAGGCTTTGTCCAGGGGATTTATTCGGTTTATTTATGGTGAGAGTTTTTTTTATCTTCTGATCTAAGAGTTCATTTAGGGAAATATGTGTTTATTAAAGGGGCAAGAGGTACGCAGGCTAATGGTTTGTGCATGTTTTTATGTATTGCTATAAGCTGAATATAGGAGAGGTGGAGGTGGAGTTCCAGCCAGCTAAGGGTATGCAGAGCTTTATAGTGATGGGTAAAGGAGGATGAATTAGTAGCAAACATGGCAATTATGTTGTAACAGCTTTCAAGTTTGCTTTTTATGGAGGATTGTAAGTTAGTGGTGCTCCACAGAGTAGTGAGTGCATAACATAGGTTTTGGCTAGAGTAATTTTTGTTGGTGTGCTCAGAAAATAATTGTTTCTGTATAGCATGCCTAGTTTTTGGTGGGTTTTCTTGATATTGCTTTGCATATGGAGGTCAAATTTAAGATCATCATCTATTATGACTCCTAATAGTTTGGTATAGTGGACTAACCTAATTTCAGTGCCATTTCCAAAAAGATTTTGAAAGATGCTTTGTTAGGGTGTGAGTTTTTGGGGTAAAGAAGAGGAGTTTGGCTTTTTCAGGGTTGCGAAGGAGTTGTGTCATTGTAAGCCAGGTTTCAATGGAGATGACAGCTTGTTGAGAGATTTCTTGGACGTGATTTAAGGTGCTTGAAGAGCAGATGATGGTACAGTCATGTGCATATTGAATCGAGGTGCTTCAGAAGAAGATGAATGTAGCTTATTGATAAAAATATTGAACAGTAGAGGGCCAAGGTTAGATCTTGGTACTCTAGGCAGCCTGGCGTTCCAGCAGGTACTACCAGGCACTGCTAACAGGTGAAGGTGTCTCTTTTCAGGAATAATTAATTGATTTAAATAGTCCACTCAAATACTTTGGTGCTACAAGTCCAGTTCCCTTTTTGAAAACATATAAAGGACTGAAGCAATCACCATTATCATAAGTGGGACTGGTGCAACCCTATGCTTTGGACTTTGGCATAACATAACCTCATGCTATGTAATTCTACTCTATGCCAAAGTGTTTTATAACACATCAAGTCATCTGTATAGAGCCAAATGAGCCACAAAGCATCACAGAAAATGATGAAGTCTAAATCACATGGGATCACCCATTACCAACAATTCAAAAGATAGATGCTAGAAAACTGGATATAGTGGTCCATGAAAAGAAGACAAAAGTAACATTGATCATTGAAATCGCCACACCCAGTGACTACTGTATCTTGCGTACAGAGAGACACAAAGTCATAAAATATCAGGATTTGCAGGCAGAAACAAGAGCAATGTAGAAGAAAGATACCCGGACAGTCCCAATAGTAGAAGGAGCAAAGGGGCTTATAAAAAAGAATCTGCAGTTATATTTGGATATGTTACCAATACATGTAACTCCATATGAATTGCAGAATGAGTCATTACTGGGCACGTTGCTGTTGCTGTGAAGAGCATTTCTGGCTGACATCAAAGATTAAAACAATACTAATTTCATGAACTTTAATCGTACTTTGACTTAGGAATAGGATCCATTCCTGTCATAGTATTAGAAGCCCAAAAGAATTGAAGAAATTAAAAAAAGGGGGTCTGAATTAGGTGGACTGAGAAAAGTATTAGCCCTAGAATCACGCTTGTTATTTACTAGTTTTAAAAGTTCCACTGGATTCCATGTTTTTGTGCAGAAAGATGCATTTTACATAAACTTGTTAACTTCTTAATTTATATCAATTATAAATTTTACTTTGGTCATAGCTTTTATAATTCTTGATCTTTTGTTTATAAAAACAAATAAAAATGAAAGATCATTACAGAGATTATAGAGAAAAATCATTGTCTTTTATTAAAAATCAGCCATAAAAAAATATTATTTGGAAATTATCCCATTTGCAACAGTGGTTTCACTGGAGAATCTTGCAGTTTTTCATATATACTATGGGCAGGAGTCTAAAATCTCTGGGGTAGTGGAACAAAGAGACTTCAACGTCTAGCTTTCACTACTGTGATCGAAGTGACTTTCCTATCCATGTTTCTGGAATGTCATCATCCTGGGTGCAGGGTTTGCCCATTTCAGTGCCTTGTAACATCAAGGTTCTGAATAAATAGGCATCTCACTACACCAAAAGCAGATAATAAGATTCAATAACAAATACTATTAATGATCCTCATTCCCTATGCCTGTTATAGTGCAAACTTACAAGAAGACTCAGTCGGACAAAAGTTGTTTTACTCCATACCGCCACCTGCCACCTGCTTGACTGACTTGGCATTATAGAATTGGAGCATGACTGCAGTAAAAGATCTACCATATGAGTGGAGCTGCATGGCCCTTAGGTCATTCAGTGCAGGAGCTCTTCCTGTAGAACATACTGGTTAAGGCAGGCATGATGGCCAGCACTGCTTTAATGCCTGCATTCTCCTCATCCATGACAAGGCAATCTAATCCAAATGGTTTAGGGGATAGCACACATTACACCAAACCCTGCATACACTTGGTATCTGTCTCCCAACCCCTTTGGACACCATACAGTGCTTTGTAACTCCCCCCATGCAGCATTCTGTACAGCTGGTAATCTCACTTCCCATCAGGTACTGTCTGTAGTTCCTAGTCTGACATGCAGATAGAGCCTCGGTTTCCCTAAAATGGTCCATTTACATCGATGGATTTCCCTATTGTTTCAGCATTGTACATTGGCAGCATTCACCAAAGTATAGCATGGAAATATTTTGGTGAGGTGAATCTGATTCCCCTTTTTCACATTGGGTGTAATGATCTGACAGTCTCCATTAATGTACAATGAATAGGAAGTACCAGAGTCCTAGGTTTTAGACTTGAGTATGCAGTAACAGCTTTGTGTAGCATGTTACTCCATGCCCTAATCTTTATGGAGTCCAATCATTTGAGTGTGTTAAGAACTGTCTTTTATATAATATACTAAAGATAAGTTCACATTAATCACACGGTCCATACTGCTCAATCTCTTAGGGCAAGAAATCTGGCCAAAGTCAGCAATAATGGGTGGATAAAGTCCCAAAAGTAGGGACAGATTTTAATTATTGCTATTATAAACTTAAAATGTTAATAGAATAACAGGTTTTGCATTGGCATACATCTTCTGAAGGATATGTGGTCTGAAGCACAGCTGTCCATTATTATTCATTGACTTCAATCTTCAGTCATTTGTCAGAAAACCACAAATTCTAAGGTGAACAGATCAAACATATAAGGCAATTTCTGTGAAAATCTGGACAGTCGAGAGGAGCCACACCTATGCAAATTATTTAAATGTTGATCCCAGGGCTATTTTGGTCTGTGCTTATTTATCTATAATTGCACATCTGCAAGGAAAGGCACATAATGTATGAATAAATAATGTTCCACCAACTAGAAACAGATTATAACAATGCAACATCAGCGTCCAATGAGTGATTCATAAACTTTTTTTGGGACACTATTGCTAAATGAACCAAAATATACAGATAATGTAAGTCTGAAATCTGGCAGCATGATTCTTCTATACTTCTTAATTTTCTAAGAAAATATAATTCTTCAAGTGTCGTGCTTTACAACATTAGTGAAATTGAACTAAAATATATATTCTTAAACTAGCTCAGTGTTCTAGAAATTACACTGAAACAGATTATGAAAATGTGACATAAGATGCTTTTTTTAATGAAGAAGTTCATTTTGCTGGGGAAAAACTGATTGACTCTTTCTCACTTATTGACTCAAGAAGATTCAATTAACCACACTAAAGACATAGCCAGCACATATAACAACCAATTTAAATTCTAGCATTAAAGGTCCTTAAGCGAAATTGCAAGTACAAGATGAAATGCAATTATGGAACATCGAGAGCAGTTTAGTTAATAGTCTGTTCACTTTTAACAATACTGTTGATTTTCATTGTGCTACAACATATAAAGCAGTCAGCCGATGTCAAGCGGTAGATTTTTGAAACAAGCTTACATAACAGAAGGTGAAAAGGAAGAAAATGAATTTAAGATGAATGCACATTCCCTGAAAGTTGCATATTAGGTTATATTTGGCTTCCAAATATGTGCTTTGTACAAAACATCACCATTTCAGGTATTTTTGTAATTATAACTTTCATTCAGTGGGTATCCTTGAACTTGGAAATACAAATCTAAATGTATGTTTTAAATGCGAATGTGCTTGACTTAGAAATTTGGAAGGCATATGCAAACAGATGTGCTTTGCAAAGTATGTATGCCCAAGGTACGTCTTGATAAATGCCAGTAGCAAATTATTTCATTTTTTAGAGAATTGTTGCAATCCTGAGTAATCAAAGTCATGCTTCCAGGATTATTGTTATATCTATGCAGATATTGTGGATTGTAATGGTGTGATTGTAGAGCATAAAATCTTAGCATTGCTTGCAGTACAGCTTTGAATAAACATAATGCTTAGTGTTAAATGCTCACTTTTGTATGAGAAGATGTGGAAGCAGGACAGGTAGCATGTGTTTAAAGAGACTTAAATTTGAAGGTAAACATCATAAATATGTAGCATATCTCCTTTTCTCTTCTTTTCTTTTCTTTTCCTTCTTTTTTTTTTGTAACTAAATCATAAACCTGTAACTCATATCCTAATCAATAGAGTGTGCTTACAGTGAGCAATGAAACGTTAATGTTATTTGAACAAATAATATAAGTAACAAAATGCAGATTAATATATGTAAAGAGGTTAGTTGCCATAAGCACTTTTGGCTCATACTTTAAATTATGTCACTGTTGGGTCCATAATCAGCTTACTGCTAGGGCAGCCATAGTTCACCATTTGTATTAACAGCCCATTTTGCTTCTGTTAGTCACAGCATTTTTCTCTTCTGTTCAATGCTCGTTTGAATTATTAGTGCATTGTCCCAAACTCATGTAAGCATAGAAATGAATAGGTATCACCGCCACCACTTGTTAAAGTCAAGTAAATAAAGGTGGAGGGGGGGATACTGGTGTCATTAATAAGTCTTGATACAGAGAAAGCATTTGACAGAGTAAGCTGAGATTTTATGAGTTGAGCAAGCATTTGCATTTCTTGATACAATAATAAGGGTAATTAGAAGGATATATGATGGATCAGATGAAAAAAAAATCAAAGTGGGAAAAAATCAAAGTGGGAGGGCTCCCCTCTGATAATTTGTGTCTGAACAAAGGAACCAGACATGGGTGTCCCCTTTCCCTTTATTTGCTTTATATTTAGAACCGATAGCAAAGAAAATAAGGGACTCAAAAATTCAAGGATATAATAAGTATGGTGTGCAAGAAAAGTTGGGATTATTTGCAAATATTATTTTTTACCTGACAGAACCAGAAAAGAAGATTTCATTGCTGTGGAATACAGTGACGGCTTGTGCCATCAGACTGCAGTCCCCTCCCCCCCATCTTTGAAAAGAAAGAAAAAAGAACATTTTAAAAAAATAAAACATTTTATTTGTATAATACATACATACATACATACTACTGTTCATTGTACTCAATTTATACTACTTAGCTCTGATTCCAACTGACTCGCTGAAGTCCCAGAACTCGAACTGTACATGCTCAGCGAGTTCCGCGTTTTAAAAAAACATATAGTTTAATTACGGAGGCTGCCAAAATAGTAGTTACAAGAAAATGAAACTAAAAATCTAAACCAGCTATACCCAAAGTAGTGAATATTGTAAAAGAGATAAAAGAACAAATGAAATGATGGATCTATTTTTGCAGATACCTATACCAAATGCAGACCAGATATGGTTTACTTACCAAGAGAGTTTGCAACGTAGATACTGATCTTGCAGATGTCAGAGCAAATAGAAGAACAGTTTTCCATATAATTAACCTTGCATGTGCCTGATATGGGGGTTCAAATGGAAATGTGGTTAACATTTCCAGCAGAAATCCCAGGAAGAAATAACACGTTGGCAAGGTAATCTTAGGCTTAACACTTCTATCATAAACTGTTTTACTAAGAAAACATTAAGGAAAGAGAATGATATATAGGCAGAAGCATTGAATTGGTTGCAAGATGTACAGTAACAAAGTAGGACAAAGGCCAGAGGCTACTAACTCACAGAAATATAAGCCCCAGTGATGCAATCCTAGATAGACCTCTGGTTATTAGGTAGGCATCAAGTCTTCTAGATATCAATGTAATATTTTTAGTAGTAGGATGGACTGCCTCCTTTTGTACCTACAGCATGCCCTCAAAAAAGAGCCCCCTAAATGGTGTCACAGTCTCCAAGCAGATAATTTAAGATGTAATGTAACTGGGAGAGTTGAGTTCACTCTGTCTTGTGTGAGTCAACCCAGATAGTGAGGAAACTTGTGATGACTGCCCTTGGCCAGTTCCATAAAATGGAGAAACAACATTACCTGGGCCAAAAGGGATTCACCACATTTTTTCTTTTCTTTGGAGAGTCCTCTGAATATTCAGAAACACCTTGGATTTCAGTAGGAATGGAAAAGTGCATAAAGAAAACTCTTGTAAGCAAAAAAAAAAAAATCATTGTTTGTTTTGAAAGGAGGCTAACAGATCTGTTTGAGGATTCCTCAGAACTGGAACAAAACCTAGATGACCTACTCATGTAGGCAACATTTGCAGGGGTCTGTCCTAGTTGAGCTCAGCTTGTCTGATGCTGGCTTTTGCTCTGATGGAAAGTAATGTGCTTGGAAGTTTAATGACTGCTGAACAACTAATTCTAATGTGCTCATAACGAGCCTGAACAGGGGGTGTGCCTTGCATCACCTAGCCTGGTGCTGAGCCACACACAGAAGAATAGAGATCTTATAGCTCCCATGAAGTCATAAAGGTTCTGTTTAGAATAGAGAGTAACAGGCTTAAAAGGGTCAAAATCTAGAATACGGACAAGGATAGGGAGGAGGATTTTAAACTGTAAAGGGGCTTTCATGGTGTCAGAAGCATTCTGAAATTTAAGCATTTGACCTTTGAAAAATTGGTACTAGTTCTGACTCCTAGGTTAAACAAAGCTGAAGAACCAGAGAAAAAAAATCTGTTTGCTTTCGACAGAGGGATGAATTCCACAGAAAGGAGGTTTTTGCATTCAATTCTAAAAGTTTTCCTACTGAACCTCCTTTAACCCCATTAGTCTGTGACAGTCTTCTCCCAAAGGTGAAGGAACTGAAGTAGTTATTATTGTCCCTATCCTGCTATCTGTAATTGTTTATTAGGCATGTGTGAAGATTTGGGAGATTTGAAAGGTGAAGTCAGAGTTTATTTTTCTAATAAAAATGCTGATATCACAACTAGGTATAACTAGTCAAGCGGAGCAGACATAGGGATCCTATACACAGTCTCTGCACAATTACACAAAAATTCAAGACAAGGTTAGCTATTAGAGATATTTCAAAAATCTAAATGCAAGCCTTCCATTCCATTCTATATTCAAAGGGTAAGGCTTGGAAGGTAACGGTAGTCTGTAACCTGTCTGTTTTCGTGGGGACTGTAGGTTGTAAATTGGGGTTGGAACAGACATTATAATATACCCTCTTCCAAAGCTGGCACTAGAGAAAGAAAAGGTGTAGAATGAGACAAATTTCTTACAGTATTTTAGGAAAATATCTTGAATGCAGTCAGAACTTACAAAGGTTCAGAAAAAGACATTTTACTCATCCTGGCAATACCTGGAGTAAAGAAAACACCCCCAAGGTGGTTGTGAGCATCAAGTTTCCTCCATACCAGATAACCAGTCTCAACGATCTATAAGATTCAAATCCCTGACTCTGTCTATGTCATATTTATCTGATTTGTCTTCCTCAAGAAAAACTTTAACTGAATTGCCTAAGAGGTCAGGAAGGTCATGTACCAAGATTAGCTGTCTGTAACAACCTCTTAACCAGTTAAAGGTAAGATACTAGGTATTGTCTGTGACAGACTAGAAGAGTACTCTGTGCCCCTTCAAGAGGACACTTCTCATGGATGTATCCAATAACATCCCTTAGAGAAACTGTATCCCAGGAAAAATGTTTCTTTCATGTCTGGGCTCAAGACTATGGACACATCCAAAGAGGATGTGACTGACCAATGGTTCATAGTGGCCTGAGGAACTACCAGAGGAAGCCGTTAAAGAAGTGAGTGGTCTGAGGAACAGCAAATGGCTACTGCAAGTGCATTGACTATCATTTATGACTCAGATTTAGCCTGCATTGACAGAGAGTGCTCTCAGGTAAGTTATGTTTTCTTTCTAGGAACTGCAGATATCAGACCAACAGTAGTAGGGTAAGGATCTTTGCTGTGACTGAGAAGGATGCATCAGATGTGGTTAGGATTGCTGAAATTCACTGTTCAGAAGGTTAGTTGTTTAAAGTTTACACAAGCAGCACACATACTCTTATTTCTCAAAATAAAATCTCTTAACTGTATTGCACAAGCTATGCACTAAAATCCTTTCAGAAATCCTTTGAGTAAAATTAGTCTGAAAAAAATAAACTGTAGGAAAGATGTCACTGCATGACCACTCAAATCCAATACACAGTAAATGTATAAGTACATTAAAATCTTGTCAAAATCTCTTCCATGTAAATTTAGACTAACAGAATAAATGTCAGGTAAGTTGTCATCAAGTGAACACAAGCAGTGTATACCTCATTTACAGGCTGTACATTGAATCATGCCAGAACCCCTTTGTAGTAAATATTGTTTGACAGGAAAACTGGCAGATAAATTGCCACCTTGTGCACACTCACCATACATATCCAGTAAATGCCCAAACAGTACATTAAAATCCTGTCAGCATCCCTAACAAGTTAAATTAGACTGACAGAACAAATGTCAGTTAAGTTGTCAGCGCATGAACACAAGCAGTACATACCCCATAAAAGTAAGGCGGTACACTAAAATCATGTCAGAGCCCCTTTTAATTAAAAATTTAGACTAATATAAAAATGGTTGGTAAGTTGTCATACAGTGGGCACAAACAGTACATATTCAGTAAATGCAAGCACTATGATATAGTATACTGTCAGTACTCCTTAGCAGAAAAAAGTAGTCTGACTGAGAAAATGTCATGTAAGTTATCACAGCATAAACATAAGCACTATATGTTTTGAGTAGGCCTCTTCCCAGGTCAAACACTTACACACACAAAACACTTCGAGAATATTAGAAAAGTTTGCTAAACATTACATTTCTTCATCAAATAAGGCCATAACCGAGCCAAGGCTAAATACATTAGTCCTAGATAGAAAACACACCATAGTTTAGAAGTACTGGGTTTTGTAAAGGGCCCAAACTGCTGAAAGTAATAAAAGGAAAAAATACATTTTTCCTCAGTAAACATTTACATATGCTAAATATATAAACAATAAATTTAGTGAGTGAGAAGGTTTCTTGAAATTAACTTTTTTTTTTAAATTGCCTGTGTTGTATTGAAGGCTTTCTAGATGGTCCACTTCATTAGGAAGGGTATCTCATCCAGGGACAAGGAGGTTATAACATCGCTGTATTCTTCCATTATAAGACACATCATTGAGTATAATGCCCCTTTTGGCATGTTCTTCACAAAGTACATGCAGCAGCTGGAGAGAACACAGAGGTTCGACACCAGGAGAATTCAGAGCCTCAAACATCTACCCTACACAGATAGGCCAAAAGCTCTGTCCCTCTACTCAGTCTCATACAGACTTCTTAGAGGTGACCTCTACCTGGCATACAAAGCAATCTCAGACCCCGCCTTGATGGGACTGCTGCATATCCGCAAGTCAAGCTCCACTTGAGTAACCCACACAAGTGACCTCAACCTGGTCTGTGACATCAATAGGACTTATTGGCAAGACAGATTTGTGTCCCAGAGACTTCCCCTTCTGTAGAATAGACTCCATCTCCACATCAAGCAGAGTACCTCATTATCCCTTTTTAATCGCAACCTGTATGACTGGATGGAGAACAGAAAATACATCCCTGGGATGCCACTTGTGTCCCTGCTGGACAGGGGCATCGGGTGCTGACTTGTTGGAACATGGGCTAAATTCTTGGCTAGGCTTCTAAGGGCCTCAGAACCAATAGCGTAGTAATGTCCTATGATCCTAAGTGACAGTGATTTCAGTTGATACACATAGGATAGCTGCTGAGGACCTTGAATTTTCTTTGTGAGGAACCTTTGTGGTCTCTCCAATTGCTGCAGGTACTTTGAAAGGTACATGAAAAAGGGCCGTTGTACTCAACTATTGGCTTAATGAGTGAAGAGTACAAGGAGGTGATAACTTCACTTTTTATCGAGGCAATGCCCTTACTTATGAGGTGAGCCATATAGAATGCCCTTACCACTCTGAAGACATGGTGATTAAAGGCAAGGCTGCTGTTAACCTGAGTCCCCACATCTCTCACCACTGACTGCATACTTAGGGTATTACTATTGATGTGTTAATTTGCAGGAACATCACTCTTGCTGAAAGGGATGATAATACATTTTTTTGCTTTGAGTTTGAGGCCATGACTTTGGCACCAATCATTTGTTTTCGTAAGACCTTCTTGAAGGATGTTGACATCACTTGGAGATTCTATGACCACATCCATCTTACAGTCATCAAAAAACAGTGTTAGCTACAGTTCCTTGGTTTTACCTTGTACTTCCGAGAAAAAGATTCCAAATAGTAGAGGTCCCAGGATGGATCCCTGTGGAAAACCACTAATAACGGGTCTGCTGTTGGAGGTGGATTCCCCTATTTTGAGTATATGGGTTCTAGTAGTGAGCCAGTTCACAACCCACCTTATGATATAAGGGTTGATGCCTAGCTGGGAGAGTTTGTCAATGATGCCTGAGTGAGGGATAGTGTCAAATACCTTGGCCAGGTCTAGGTAGACTGTATGCACAGATTTCAACTCATCCAGGGCCCTTGTGTCTGTCTCAAAGAAATCCATCAGGTTTAACAAGCATGATCTTCCCCTTGACAAAGCTAAACTGGGTAGGATCTACTGCTTGGAGATTACCTATATCTTTGTTGATAAGGTCCATGATGACTCTCTTCAATGCCATGCAGATAAGGCTAGTCAGGTTTAAATAGGTCTGATGTTCCCGGGGTCAGTAGAAGCACTACCTTTGCGCAGGGGGATAACTGTGACTGTTTTCCATTCAGCTGGGATGAAGCTGGTGATTAGATTTTGTTTGAAATGAGTAGCCAACGGTGATGCTAATTCTCGTTTGAGTCCATGTAGCATGGGATGTTATCAAGTCCCATTGATGCTGTCTTTTTGGCCTTAGAGAGGGCATTTATGACCCACTCAATAGAGATACAAGGTAGGGGACAGGTGGTAGGGATGTAATGAAGTACGTGTTGTGGGGATGGGGGAGTGATGTTTTCACCAAACCTGTTGGCTAACACTGGCTCAGTTTCAGCTCCATTAACTACCAGTTTGGTGCATATCTAAGCCTTACCTTTTAGGTTACGGATGTAACTAAATAATGCGTTATGGTTGTCCTTGGTTGAGGAAGCTAACTTGAATTCAGAGATTGCCTTGAAGGACTTCACAAGAAGTCTTATTTGCTTATCTAAGCTGAGGAGGGAGTGTCTCCAGTTTACAGCCTGCTCCTTCTTATTCTTGCAGCAGTTTCTTCCTTTTATTGTAAAGCCTGTTAATGGTGGTTGCCTACCAGGCAGGTTTGTTTTTCCTTGAAGAGCTTGCTTTAATCCTAACAAGTACTGCTGAGTCAATGTAGTTATACAGGTGCTTGTATAGGGCATTGGTGTAGAGCTCAGGATAGTTACCCATTCTGTCTGAGAATAGAAGTGCAATAAAGTTATTTGTACCATCCTGCTTTGGAAAAGTTTGTTATCTAGTTGTTGCTAGGGGAGGGTCAGGTGTGATAGTTACCTCAAATGAGAATAATTTATGGTCAGATATCACCAGGGATGAACTCACAGTGGAGGAGCTACAGTGCTCTCCCATATTTGTAAACACCAGGTGCAGGATGTTGGTGCCCCTGGTGTGGGTGCCAATCAGCTGGTCCAGGGAATTGGAGTTGACAAAGTCAAGGAACATTTGGGCAGGTGAGCTTGAGCATGAGTAATTCACCCAGTCAATGCTAGGGTAGTTAAAGTCACCCAACACTATGGTGTTAGGATGCATCTTGATAGACTCAAGTTGGTCCAAGTAGGCAGAGTGGGTGTCCTGATTCATGCAGGGGGTTCGGTAGCTGGCAATGACTTGAATAGGTGTCTTACCAACAGTTAATTACA
Source organism: Protopterus annectens (assembly GCF_019279795.1). Lineage (NCBI taxonomy): Eukaryota > Metazoa > Chordata > Ceratodontiformes > Protopteridae > Protopterus > Protopterus annectens. The sequence continues at coordinate 825,745,553 of NC_056730.1, forward strand.
TCTAAAGTATCTCTAGGGCATCATACTGTTTGACCAATCTGGAAGTATATTTATAGTTGGTGAATATTGATACACTGCCTCCTTTAGTTTTCTTGCCTTCTATTTGTTGTCTGAATGTGTGGAAGAAGGTGTAACCCGATATGGCTGGGGTTCTCTGTGGCTGCACAAATGTCTGCGTCCTCCAGGGTGAAGATCACTTTCAGTGAGTGCAGTTTCATGTTAAGACTACTAGAATTTAACAACATGGCCTTGAGGTTGTTTTCGGTTGGTATTTTTACACTGGGAGTTTTGTCATTGTGACACTGCCTAAAAAAGGCACTGTGTGGGTGGCAAGAGCCTTAGTCAGTAGCCAAAATGCCAGGGATGACAGATGAAGATCATTTCTGGCAAAGCACTGAGGTCTCTCGATCATGTCATCCCAGGCTAACAGGAACTGGATCCCCTTAGAATTACACAAAGCCAATATTAAAGTCAGTCATTTTCTGATTGTATTGAAGCATCATTCTGAAGTGAATGTAAAATGCTGCTTAAGGCTAAGGACATACCTGCCTAAGACACGAAGTCCGAGAGCTCAGTCATGTCTCTCATCATATAGCACAGAGAGGTACATTTCAAGTCATTCAGAGCAACATGGACTATGCCAGAATCATAATGGTACCTTTTGTTGTGAGACTTGAGTGCATGTGCCATATGGTGGATCCTGGCACATGACAGACAGCTGACCGTGATCTTCTCTTTATCCAGCCTGGTGAGAGTAGCATCTGTGTGTCTCACAATGGAGTCTCCTATGACTAATAGGTTTAGTGTTTAGCCTTATGGGCTTGACAGGTGAGATGCTGGTGCATGAGCTATTATGTGTATTGTGTTCTGCAGAGGAAGTATTATGTGCAATGTGCTTGTGTTCACTTTTGGGAGGTCTCTGGTGTTTAGGTAAGTTTGTGGCAAGGACCAGCGCATATGTAGGTATGTGTGATGTGGGTTTGGTGGAGTAGATGGTGAGGTGTGCATGCTGACAATCCGCTCAGTATCAGATGTATTGACTGGCATGTGAGAGAGCATTGATTCAAGGTTTTTAATTTAGTTGCATCTCTCACATGTTGAGTTCATGTGGACTAGAAGTAGAGGGTTGTCTGTGTACATAATGCAGTTGCTATGCTTCCTTGGGATGCGCATGTTGACCAAGCTGGCATGAGAAACTGGAAAATTGCCCTTTTTTAGTGCTAGGTGAATTTATATGGTCAAAAACAGGAATATGGTGGGAAAGGGGTCACATGTAGGAATAACTAGTAGGCGAGTTGTATTAATTCCTCAGATGCTAGGCTTAAAGGAAACTCCACATTAGAACTGGAAAAACATATATTTTTTCATTGTATCTTTGTTTTTGAGCTATTTGAATGCCTCAAAATCACTCCAAGTGTTTATTTTACAATTTTAATGTATTTCTCTCAAAATGGTGGCTGATGGGGCTGGCCTTGGTAATGTGATCTTGTTTTCTTGCTTTCATTCCTTCTTCCCAGAATACATTTCAAGTCCTCTTTATATGACTCATGCTAGACATAAGAAAGTGGTGCTGTTTTATCATGCCATTAAGATTGAATGGCAGGACTGTGAAACACTGTCATCTAAACACACCTTCCGTAACAGAGCTGCTTCTATGTTTACCTAACTGAGCCTTATTGATGTGTCTGTCAGAGCTTGTTCTATGCTATAAATAGCTGTTAGCTACTTGCAGCAAAAGAAAGTAAATAAAAACATGTTTTTGTAAGAACAGTCTTTTGTAGTCCTAATAGATTTGACAAAGCATTCCCCAAACTCTCATGCTGAGGTGTGAAAACTCTCACTGCAGTAAAGGATCCTTGCTGTACATTTAGAAGTGGCAAGTAGTAGGACTCTAAACTTAGCCTGTCTGCTACTTCCCAATGCCTTCAGTGGGAGGATTTTTCTCTCTCATGAATGATGCAGACTTAAAAAAAATGTGCTTTATTAGTTCCTCATTTATTTCTCTCACGTTCACCCTTTTTTTTCTATTTCATATTTATTTATACTTTGTAACCAGGAAAGTGAACTCGTCCCAGGACCCTTTTCAGTCACAACTTACGCTACGTTGGCAAAGATAATAACAATTATTAAATGCACTTAGTAATACAAAGAAAACCACATTGACATAAAAACATTGACCAAGGCTGCATGTGCAACACATTGCTAATGTGTGACAGTGACCAAGTAAATTACTGAGCAACATTTACTAGAATGCATACATTAATAATGCTTAACTATACTATGTTATTTATTATAAATAATTCATTGTATGCACACATGTTGCACAAACGTGCACCTATATATATATATATATATATATATATATATATATATATATATATATATATATATATATATATATATATATATATATATATATAAATATATATGTATATATATATATATATATATATATATATATATATATATATATATATATATATATATATATCTAGTGTGTGTGTGTGTGTGTGTGTGTGTACTCATTTAAACACAGTTAAGTACTTCTGATTTCCTTTTCTTAGTGTATTTAATGCAAGGGCACATAGTAATTTTATGTTAAAGTAAATTCAGCAGTATATTATGGTTGAGTTCTAACAACGTAAGGACTGACTCAAACGGTGGGAATCCCTTACAATGGATCTGCATGTACCAGATATGCACCCCCCCCTCTGGAAAAAAGCATAAAAGACCTTTTTATGAACAGTATCAGTGCACCTAGTTGATAGGGTTGCCACCTGACTCTCTTTCTGCAGTTCTGGCCTGTGCACGCGCGCGCGCGTGTGTGTGTGTGTGTGTGTGTGTGTGCGTGTGTGTGCGTGTGTGTGCGTGTGTGTGTGTGTGTGTGTGTGTGTGTGTGTGTGTGTGTGTGTGTGTGTGTGTGTGTGTGTGTGTGTGTGTGTGTGTTTTGGGGGGGGTGGAGGGGGCTTGAAAATGGTAAATGCATTGATGTTTTACAAGAAAATAAATATTTTCTGACTTTTCTCTAAATGTCACAGAAATATTTGATACTGCATTTAAGTTATCTTAACATATAAACATATAAATTATTATAAATAACATTTAAAGCTTAGCATGTCAAAACTGTGCTGCTACTTATTTATTTAGCAGACCCAGTGAGGCAGGCAGTTGCAGTACAACAGTGCAGTTTTTTTATAGTAATAAAATACAGTAAAAAGGTTGGCAGCAGACAATAAAAAAGTAATAAATGATAAGAATAAGCAAGAAATGTTAAAACTAAGCAAGAAAACAGGCAAATTGTGTTTTTTTTCAGAAGCTCAGAAGCCTCTAGTCATGTGAAATCTCAGCACAGAGTTGTGGCTGTGCCCCTCCTCTGTTCAGCTCAGTATGAATTGCCGTGTTTGTCTGTGTGGCTACCAGTACATCATAAGAGCAGTGTCACATTACCAACAATATGAAGGCACCATTCAAGCATAACAGACATCACACACTAAAACACTCATAGAAATAAAAGCAATCTGGGCACGTGCCATATACATTATGGTCTGGATGGATGACTGGAACATGGAAAAATGCAGCTGGTCAACTGCATATAGCAATGTGCCTTGCAACACTTGATGGACATCATGCTTATAACTGTATGGGAATATGCAGGAATCAGTAATATAACATACATTATTACAAAAATGCTCAAAGCAATCTGCATCCCCAGTGCTGTTATTTCACTTGACAAAGTCTCTGGATCATAATCCTCATATTCATTGCAAATTGCTGATCAACTATGATAAGAAAGAGGAGAAATATAACTATTTTTACTTTTATGCAGCACTTCATAGTAAATAGCAGTTGTTTGAAAGCAACACAGCGTGCTTCTATGTATACATAGGATCATAGGATCATAAAATCATAAGAAGTTACAAGGCTAATGACCCTCGGGCCCTTTCAAGCCTAGCCAAGTTTAACCCTTATTTCCATGATCAGCACCTATCGCCCCTGTCCAAGAGGGACACAGGTGGGACCCCTGGGGTGAATTTACAGTTAATCATCCAATCGTCCAGACTGTGCTTGAAGAAGGCCAATGAGGTGTTTTGCTTGACATGAAGTGGGAGTCTGTTCCAAAGGTGCGGTAACCTCTGGGAAACAAATCTTTCCCTCTAGCAGGTTCTATTGATGTCACATACCAGGTATAGGCCTTTAGAGTGAGAAACCTGTGTACCATTTGGCTTACAGATATGCAGCATTTCCAATAAAGCAGGGTCAAAGTTTGCCTTATATGTAAGGCAGAGATCCCCTCTGAGTATTCTGTATGAAACAGAATAAAGTGACAGTGATTTCAGATGGTCCTCATATGACAGATGCTGAAGACATTGAATTTTCTTTGTGAGGATCCTTTATGGTCTCTACAATTGTTGCAGGTGCTTGGAAAGGTACATACCAAAAGAAGCATTGTACTCAACTGTTGGCCTGATGAGGGAAGAGTACAGGGATATTATAACTTCTATTTTTCTGGAAGCAATGCCCTTACTTATGATGAGCAACATAGAATGCCCTTCTTACTACTGCGGAGACATGGTGATCAAAGGTAAGGTTGCTGTTAACCTGTGTGTCCAGGTCTCTCACCACTGAGTGCGTACATAGGGTGTTGTTATTGATGTAGCAGTTAGCAGGAACACCACTCTTACCAAAAGGGATGATAACACATTTTTTTGCATTGAGTTTAAGGCCATGACTTTGATACCAATCATTTGTTTGTAATCATTTGGAGATTCTACGACTGCTCCAGTTTGCAGTCAACAGCAAACTTTGTCAGCTCCTGACTATTTTTAGCTTGTACTTTGGAGACATAGATTCCAAACAGTAGAGGTCCCAGAAATAACTGACATTGGTGTTGTTTTCTTATACTTTTGCTCATTTAAACTAAGTGCTTTCTGAGTTAGATACCACACTTGAACAGATCTGCAGGGCCTTAATGCTTTATTTTTAACATTTTTCATTGTTTTTCCACCTTAACAATTATAGCTATGGTTTTCAGTCTATTAGGTATTCACTTGTAAATTTATAGGGTCTATATTATATTAGCAAATGCACTGAATTGCGAATGCTATATAATCGACCTACAATCCCCAAAAATCCAAAATGTCGGACACACGAAGCAGTGATTTTTTTTCCCAGGGAAAAAAATTGCTGATCCGTAAAAAAAAAAAAAATAAAAAATAATAAAATTCCAAACACAAAATAAAGTGGGGGGCTTTGTCCCCACACACACCCCTATTTAAATATACCAACTCCTTGATGGCCCCACAGTGGAGGAAATGGCAAAGTCCCAAAAACAGCCCAGTGATTTATTTTCCCTAGGAAAAAAAATTGCTGTTCCGTACTTTTGGAATTTTGCCATTTCTAGTAATGACGTTCGACGAAACAGCGTTTGCAATTTAATGCATTTGCTAAATTAATAGGAACCCGATTTATACACATGTTAATTAATATTATAATATGTTTTTTTACACACAAACCTGATGAACTATTTATTTGTAATGAAAGTGATCTTTGTTAAAAATGTTTCAGTTTGTAAGTTACTAATACTTTTTCTGATAGATGTCTAGTGATTGATCTTTTTGTTAGTTAATTAATTAGTGATTTTGTTAGTGAGTTAAAGTTTGGATTAGTTGGTTACCCTTAATAAGATGTTCTTATATTATATATTTTATTTGTCTCTAGCTTTTTAGTTTCAGTTCTAAGGTAGCAGTGTCTCAGTTTACACCATGGTGTTAAGGGGGAAGGGGGACCTAGTTAAAGGAATGAGTTTAACGCTTTTATTGCTCTTAACAGAACCACCCTCTGTAACCACTCCCTTGGTCCAAATAACTTTTTATTATACTCAACTAGAATCACTTGTTTGTGTGTTTTAATAAAGGATATTACATTTTTAACTCAACTGTGGACTACCTACTATTTTATTATTTTGTAGTACGTATTTTAAAGTTCAATTTTTATTAGTGAACTACGTGCATAACATATTTCAAGGAGTGAACTTCACACCTTCCATATCTGCAAAGTTTCTGCTTGGTTTGTTTTTGACCCATTATAGGTTGCATACTTGGTTTTCTGAGACTTTGAAGGATACCATGGATCTTTTGTTTTGCATTCACACATCAAACAGTCCTGGAAGTTTGTGATGTTTATCTGAAATCCACTGTGGTCCACTAAACAATTTGTACACACTAATTTAGTTTTATAACATTGAATGTTAATTAATTCAGCATTAATTAGCATCATTCATATCAAACATGGTTCACATCATTTGGTATGGATGATGCTAATTAATGTAGTTTATAGTGGATAGGAACTTTATAATCTGTATTACAGCTGTAAACTGAAGCTACTTTTGCTGGATGCACTGCTGAGCAATCCGAAGTTATGTGGTGTGTTTGTTAAAAGTAGTAGTTATTTTGTGTGATGTATGTATTCATATTAGGTTGCTGATAATTACTTAGGTGTGCTAAATTTATTCAGTGTCCCTGGATATCTGCATATGCACATAGGTTATCCATATCATTTGAGGCTCCTTGAATGGGTATATAACTTTTGCTACAGGCACTGCTGAGCACTGATAAGTTATATAGTAGGTGTGTTAAACAGTACTGGGCATATCATAGATGGCCTATATATACATTATATGTTTGTGTAATTGTATATTACTTCCTCAGTATGGTAACCCTTTGAAAGGATAAATCCCAAAATATGGAGGCTGAATGACCAAAAGATCGGACTTGTATATACCAGGGAGTCATTTCTCAGGGTACTCCCTTTTTTCCGAAGTATGGTGTTCTTGGAGTTCATATATAAAAGGTTGGGGTGTGAGGAGGTACAGGAGGCTTGTCGTTCCTTGCCCCCCACAAAAAGAAGTTTAAAGGACAAGAGTGATTTTTCAAGATTTGCCTTTCTCCTGTGTTTTAGTCTTTTTTTATCTTGTCAGTGTTTGGCATTTTGAGTGCTGACAATTCAATAGGGAGGCCTTCAGTATCTGGGGATATTCACAAATTGCTTGTTTGAATGTCTGCATGTTTGTGTACATCCACAACTTGTATTTTCTGTATTGTTCAGATGCATGCACCACAGTAAACCACTATACACATGTTGCAGATGTGTGATACTTTTCATATACTTAGTGCTTTGCAAATGCATGTCATGTCATTTACCTATTAGGATACTTGTAGAAATATGTGGTACTGACCTGTCAGTGTATGTATATATTGCAGTGTAATATTTGCCTTTACTTTGCAGTAATTGCACCCAAATTCCAGTTTAATGTTTTAGAACCATCAATGCCATACAGTTATCAAGGAGGCATACCCTTGTTGGTTTACATCATTACAGACACATGCATACATTTACGTGCCTATTGATATATGCAACAGCATGTGCATTGCACAGGTAATATTTACAGGCATTGTCCATACCATTTATGTTTTGCAGATGACAGGCCCATATCAAAGGCTAAATAACTTCACCATAAGAGAGAATGAGACTCTTGATACATTGAGAGAGTGGTCAAAGCAGATTCAGCAGTGGGGATAATGTGCTCTGAAGATGCTACATCTTGCAGGACACAGTGTGAAGGGTCAATGCACTGGGTGATTATAGGAGGTCAGTAAAGGTCTCTGAAGAGGGGTGCACTGACAAGATCTTCCATGCCATCACTCATGTCATTCAACAGGAACAAAACCTGGACACCACTGGGGTGATCCATCACAACCTCTGCCCTCAGAGACTGAGGAGTTCCTTACTTCTCCCCATCAGGAGTGTACAGATTAAAGAATTCCTAGAGGGGTTATTAAGAATAGTGTTTACAGGCCAACAGGTGTATTGAGTATGCATCTTCTCCAGACTTACACAATTACTACGTTAGGCTGGTCATAGCATGCATGCCGTGTGCAGCATTGTTGCACTGCTCATGTACAACAGAATCAAGCTGCTCCACTGAGTATGTGATACTGGCCATGCTATTGCTCATCTTAGTATGTTCAGCCATAACCTCTGCATGTCTGCATTGACTTTTGTGAAGTAAATAGATTTGAAGTGCCATGTGGTCAGACACTCTACCAAATCATCGCAGTTCTGCATGATAAGAGCCACATCAGGGTAGGGTCCTATACAGGCATGGGCACAGTACCCATAGCACTCTGGCCTGTGGGCTGAATCTGCAGCTATATCCATGTCATGCAGTCACTGATCTTCTTGTGCAGAGACAGAATTACACCCCTAGGTCTGCTCCACCTGTCAACATAAGCACACACACTATGTCAACAATCACACAAGGCACAACCAACAGAGGTCTGCAATGGGGATGGTGGATCTTCATGAGGTGGAGTGGGCCAACAATGTGGTCAAAGCCTCATCTATACTAGTATATCTCATAAAATAATTTTTAGCAGCATGTTGGTATGTCAGCTTGCTGGGTGATGAAAACTACTATGCCAGCCACAGCACATGGTGCATTTTTTTGGTCATTGCAATATTTGATGCCACAGAACTTTACATACTTACAGTGTAACTAGTACAGTGTGTTTATGTACTGTAGTTTTGATGTTTTGTATTTTTGCTAGTGTAATTAATGTGTATACTGTACTGCAGTTTATAGATATATAGATATATATATTGCAACCTCTCAACTTTTATACATAACACTCATCATATTCCATCTCAGTAACATTCAATATGCTTTTATTGTATACTTGCATGGTATTGAACTGCATGGACATGCTCATGCTACTACAGATATACTGCACCAAAACAACTATATCATTGTAGAGTGGTATACAAAGTAAGGCACACCCATTTTTATTATGGGTTGCACTTTGATTTGTGTATGCCAGCTAAGCTACAAAAGGAATACCTAGGTGAGTCACGTGCATTCCTCTTTTTGTAGCATGTACAACCTCTGTATGAACAAAGTGCCTGACATATACGTAGCATTATCCTTTGAGTAACCTAATATGATACTTTTATGTACTACTCATTTAATTCACACACATACCACATATGCATGTACCCAATCTCCTATACTGGCATGACATATTTTTTAAGAACATTCTTATTGATTTAACATATTTTTAATATATACAGAGAAATGAAGACAAGACATTCAACATCACATACTGTTATACTGAGATTGTATAGGGAGTAAAAACATATGTATATATTTCCACATAAATACTTTCCAGTATAAACCTGAAAAGGATTGACTAACTGATTCAAGTAACAAAGTTATATTATTACCATCTATTGAGTCACTCAGTCCACCACTTTCTAAAAAGTTCCAGAATTCTGCATCAAAATTATTATTATTATTTACAATTACGTTGTATAACTTGGACAAGCTTTCTTTGTAAGCCAGTTTACCTTTGATGATAACATTCATATATTTATATAATGGGTGAATAGTGTTCTGTTCCTCTTCACTCAAATTATCTACAAATTCATTTAATTCTTACTGATGGAAAAGATTAACTGGTTATCAGATTCATTCAGCTTTTAATTTTTCATTAAATATTCCGCTGACTTAGTTTTTCCTTTTTCAAAGCAATTGGACCACAATACTAATCCGATCATTTTTATTCGATTAATTTTAACATTGTTCTGCGTTTCATTAAATCTGGAGATGTGAGCAATAGGAAAGCAGAACAATTTACATTTTGATATTAATGAAGTTTTAAAATCAAATTTGTTAACTGTTTTAAGAATTGTTTGCATATATGCAGAGAGTAAAGTTTGAAATTAATTTCCTTCTAAGGTAAGTTTTATTAACCAGATGAAAGGACTGTTACATATTTCTAATTCATCATATTTAATAAACTTACAAGAATTTGGTAAAATCTACTCCTGAATGTTTTTCTATTGATTAGTATAACTTGAGTTTATCCAGAAAATAGTTAAGATTTGCAACAAAAGAAAAAAGGTTTTACATCTGGAAAGCTAATACCATCATATTCCCACAGTCTTATATTATTTCTATAAGCAATTCTCAGCTTTTTAAGATATCATAAGAATGAAGTTAACATTTTTTTTCCATTTTGTTTAAATGTTTTTGTAAGTTATTAAAGCTATTAAATGTAACAAGTATATAATCTTGGGTAATATAATAATTGTAATAAGTACTAACCTATCTTCAAAAGGTAAGAAGCATTCATTCCTTTTTTAGTAAGAAGTAACATGTTTTCAATTACTTTTTAAAAAATTATTAATAATCTTACATCTTAATAAATTTTTATTCCTAAATATTTTAGTTATTTTTCTTCCCAGTTATATTCATATTTGTATTTATACTTTAACTGTATTATCCAGTAATTGATTTAACATTAAATTTTCAGTTTTAATTTAAATTTCAGGACTGATACTTTTTGAAACTTTTCAATTTCCTCATTTATTTCTTCAACTGAATAATTTAAATCTCTTATAGTTAGTAAAATACCATCTGCAAATAGCTGTATTTTAAATTGACAATCCTTATTAATTGAGACTCCAACATTTTTTCAATGTTTCTTATACTATTAGCTAATGGTTTGATAACTAATGCAAATAGAGGGAACAAGGGACCCGCTTGGTTTGTGCTTTTGTTTAAAGTGAATCCTTTAGAAATGTAAGATCCAATTGTAATATATGCTTTGGCGTCCCTAAACAGGTCTTTTTAAGATTCCAATAAATGGTTCTGGAAATGCAAACCCTTCTAAAGTTTTAAACAATTAGTCCCAATACACAGAATCAAAAGCCCTCTTGGTATCTAAGTTAATTAAGGGCAATTTCTTGTTGATTCCTTTTGCTGAATCCAAGTAGTTACTACCCTTTTTTATATTAGCATATATTAATTTCCTGACCATAAATCCCGTTTAATCTTTATTAATTGACTTAGCTACTAGACCTCTTAATATTGCAGTGAAGATGAAAGTAATATGTTATAGTCTACATTTAATAATGCAGTAGGTCTGTATGAGGAAACTAAGTTATCATTTCCTTGTTTAGGTATAGATGAGATTACAGAAAATGTCTATGAGTGGTGAAATATTTTGCCACTTTGAATTATCCTGGAAATGTCATGCAGTAATTCTAAAATGTTTAACAGAAACAGATAAAATAATTCCATACTTAAATCATCTAACCCTGGAGTTTTACCATTTTCCATTTTTCAAACTTCTTCACATCAGGAATTACTACTATTTTAAACACACAAAAAAAACTGTGAAATCCCTCACTGGACTTGGAAGATGGCTTGCACAACATCAAGCTGTGCATGTCATGGTCCCCAGCTTCCCCCACCTTCAGCTCCCAAACACTGCAGTACATCTTTGCCTGTATGTGGAACATCCATTGCAGACAGTCTAGCCTCCCATTAGGTGTTATCTGCAGTACCTACTTCCACATACAGATGGAGCATCCACTTAGCTGAAACTTAATACTGAAAAGAGTGTGCTTTTCTAGTCATTTAGTCTTGCAAATTGGTGAGTTTGCCAATGAACTGCAGTTATGGAATTGAGCATAGGGTTCAGACAGTCCCTATTAGCATGCATTGAATGGGCACAGGCAGAACTCTAGGTTTTGAAATCTGGCATGGAATATCTGCTTGGTATAACATGTTAATTAATTCCAAGTCTTTTTGGAATCTGGATAGCTTTTATTTTTTTTGTAAACAAGAAAAATCTTTAATAAATTATCACATATGATATAGGCAATCATACATTTATATAAATGAAAACAAACCACATTGACACAATTTTAGTTGCAAATTTATAAATCACTTACAATCTATTCAGCCATTGCAGTCAAACTTTACATAACTCATGGAAATCCTGCCATCTTCAAAATGTCATTCCTCCTCTGCATGCATTGTTCCCACAATTCCCATTTTTTATATGTAATTTTTTCCTACCCTTTTCTAAAGATTTCAGTCCCAAATATTTTACCTCTATTACGTTATTCACTGCTTCTAATACCGTTGATTTAGACTTTGACTTCATTTTTTTTAGTAATTGATTTTTTTGGCAGCCCCCATAAATAGATTCCACAAGGCCTTATTATCTTTGTATCATTGCTCCAAAACATTGCTCCAAAATGTTATATATATATATATATATATATATATATATATATATATATAAATTTATATATTAATAAATATTATTTTCTTAGTTACAGCAATTTGCTCAACTTGTATCTCTAACAGAGAAGTCTGCAGGGACTCCTTAAAGTCTGCCAACTCATTGCACTCCCAGAAGATATGTTCCCAATTATCTTTTTTTCCCTATCACACTGCCAACATTTGCTCTCTCCTTGAGGAAAAATTCTTTGGAGTATACTTAGGGTGTAAAAATACTTATGTAAATACTTCCAAGAAAATATCTTACATCTTCTAGACTTTCTTGCATATTTGGGAGATATACATATATCCCGCCATTGTTTCTTTGTGAGTTGCTTATCCAATCTCTCTTCCTAATCATTTCCAACCTCCTCTGATTGTTTCTTATACTTATGATGCAGTATTTTATATGGTCTACTAATTATTCCCTTTTTAACTACAGCTTCTGTTCTATATTCTACTAAAAACTCTACCGGTGCTGATCTTTCACTTTTGATATCCCTATTTTTTTCTCTTTTCCTATACTCTGATATAAATCCTTGATAGGGGAAGGCAATCTCTAGCATGCGGTTCAAATCAATACTTGGTCTCTTGCCATTCTATTACTTTTCCCTCTTTAATTATTTGCTCTTTTGCCTGTTTTTTGCAATATATTTCAGCCCAGTCTTGCCTATTACTTTCCCCTCTTTAATTATTTGCTCTTTTGCCTGTTTTCTCCAATACATTTCAGCCCAGTCTTGCCTATTGCCTGCATCCCTAATTGCAGTCATCCCTATCAGCAGAATCTGTCGTCAAACACGCATTGTTTGGATGTTCCATGTCTTCATTTCTGCCTTCTATTTAACAGCTGTTTTCCTAATACATTATGACCTGGAATCTGTAAAGTTTCTGGAATCCAGTGCATTATGCCAATATCAGTGGAAAAGTTGCAGTTAACAATGTAATTTATAAATATGCCACAATGAACGCAAAATATCTCACCACATAATGGAGTATCTCAGTAGAAATGGAGCACTGTATATCACATGTGGGTAAGTGGAATGTGATGAAAAATTGCTGTCAAAGCGTGATGTACATTAACAAAGTTATGGAAAATTATCTCACAGTCTAAACAGTCTGACAGTCATAAAGATGTATCTATAACAGAATCTCTACAATAAGCTTACAGAGAAGTATGGAATATCACTGTAAATCCATTATTATTGAAACATGCTAACTATCACTTAATGATTCCAATTGAATTTGTAAATTTTCTTATAAAAAAATAGTAAAGGCGAAGGGCAATCATGGCCACATCACCACAGCTAACATTAGGTAACAATAGGTGTGGGACATGTGTGGGCAACACAGGTAATGCATACACTGAAGGAAAGTGGAAAATAGAAAAGAAGATGTGGGGTATGGGATAAGAAGAAGGGCATACAAAAGGGATGTTGAAATATGAAAATCAAAGGGGAAAGTCAGAGGGAAATGGGCATTTTTTTGATGGCAATAGGCACCATCTTTATTATTTTTTATGAAAAGAAGGAAAGGTAAAGATAGGGAAAGAAGAGTTTTGAACTGTTGCAAACTGTGTGGCAGTAATACTTGGCTGTATATAACCAGTGGTCGATGTGTGGTGTAGGGTAATAAACAAAGATCACAGTAAATATTGGATAAATAAACACATCCAAGTAGTCTATAAGCAGTACAAGTGTGAGCCAAGCAGCATCACAGATGAGCTAGATAACTGCAGCAGAGGACAGAACAGAACCTTTGACCATGAATATGAAAGGCAAGTAACCAAGCACAGTGCCAAACTGCAGAACTACAACAAAGCAACAAACTGACTGTTACATACAAACACAAATAGGTGTACAAAACCCAATCAAATGTCTAATGGAATGCATATGTGTGACACACGTATGCCATGTCAATGGTAACACATATCAAAGGCATATATATATATATATATATATATATATATATATATATATATATATATATATATATATATATATATGTATATATATATATATATATATATATATATATATATATATATATATAAAAAAAATGTATTTACATATATATATATATATATATATATATATATACACACACACATATGTGTATATATATATATATATATATATATATATACATATATATATATATATATATATATATTTGACTGTCAGCAGCCTAAATGGACTATACATAAAAGCTATGTCAATACACATACAGACACCAATGACATGTAAGTATTTGTTCACAAATCTGAAACTACAGTTAAAAAATATCAGGTTGTGCACATAAATTTCAACAACGTACAATGGCTAACACACAAGTATAACAAGAACACATTGCAAGCAGTAGCCAGTGACTTGTGTGCTTATGTCCTGCATCTGTATAATGGCCATAGATTTGGCACATGTTGACCTTGTAATCAAAGTAATACATGACAGTGGATAATAATTGCAACAAAGGCAAACATATCTGCAAAATATATTACTTAACCGTGACGGTCGAAGGGAGATGGACAACCTGGGCCCACGTCAAGGAAGACAACGACAAAGCAGGACAACAAGGTAAGGTTAGACATTGCAAACTCATGTGTACATCACATAGGGTGATGTTGAAGCAAAGCCAAAATACATTTAAGTAAATGGCAAATGTTAAGTCACATGGGCAGACTGCAGTGCTGACATCAACAAAAATGGCCATGTATAAATCACACACACATACACAGTAATATGCAATCACGTAATATCAACAGGCATACGTAAGCAAGCTATGAATTCCTATCACATCTCATCACACCTCAAGATGCACTCACTCGAAGCACTCCTCAAAATGGAGAACATCAACATTTTTACTGTAACGGAGACCTGGTTTAAAGCAGCAGAAAGCACCCCTGCACTACCAGGCTATAACTCATTCCACAACTTTCAGCCTAGAAACATGCACCAAAGCTCCAAATGCGGTCGTGTCTCCATATTCATAAAGGATATGTACACCTCCAGACTAGTAGCCCAGCATAATGCATCTGAGATACTCCAGGTACAACTAACAAGGGTAAGACGTTGATTCAGGTCGTAGCCTGCTATTGATCCCCAGCCATGTCCCAAGACTCTCACTCCACATTCCCAAGCACCCAGGAAACTATTAAGATCCAACCCAACACTCTCATACTAGGTGACTTCAACTACCCCTCCATCAACCACCAATGCACCGGCCCGACACTTACTGGAATTCATCAGTTCTAATACCCTGGACCAGCTCATTCTTACCCCCACTACAGGAAGCAACATCTTTGACCTGGTTATTATTAATATGGGCAACCTATTCTCTACACCAATAGTCAATTCCTCCCTGGTTAGATCTGACCACAAACTAATCACCATGGAAATCCACATCTCACCCACAGCCCCCGCAAAGGTATCCACCATGAAAAACTTCTCCAAAGCTGACTTTGGACTCCTAAAAACAGAAGTGGCTAACTTCACAGCACCCATGCCAATGGAAAATAGATGCATGACTGCCAAATCATACACCAGTGCACTGTATGAACATGTACATAAATGCATGGAACTAGCAATACCCAACAGAACCAAGATGATATCCTCCAGAAAAAGGAAGCCAGTCTGGTGGTCCTCTGCCATTAATAAACTGTACAACAGAAGAAAGAAAGTGTTGCAGAAAAAGGTGAAGTCCTAAGACTGGAAAAATTCCCTTATTATCCTCAACAAAAAGTAGAGATCCCTCATCAAAACCTCCAAAGCCAGCTATGAAGGCAGAATTGCAGCCAGACACTAAAAACAACCACAAAGCCTTCTATAGTTATATCAAGAATCTCCATGGCAATACCCAGATTTGCTCTGAGTTACTGCACAATGGTACCACCTATACTGAGCCAACAGATATTGCCAACATACTGGCTGACAGATTCAGTGCCAGCTTTACCCCTCTCTCCCCCCTAAAGGACCAATCTCAATACCAGAAGAATGCCACATACCCAGCATTACTGCAGCACAGGTTAAAGCTGCATTGTCTAAGACCAAAAATACACCTCCTATGGGACCCAGCGATATCCCTGGCTGTCTTCTACATGAATTACAAAGTGAACTGGCACCACATCTGTGTGCTCTGTTCAGTCACAGCTTCACCTCAGGCTTTGTCCCTACTGAATGGCGCACTGCTACAGTCATCCCTCTCCATAAAGGAGGAGTGCCTACAAACCCTGGAAATTATTGCCCATTAGCCTGATGAGTCTGATATGTAAGGCTATGGAGTGCATCATCATGGACCTAATTAATAAGGATATAGGCAATCTTCAAACTCTAGATCCCACACAATTTTGTTTTGCGAAAGGTAGATCATGCCTGCTCAACCTGGTTGACTTCTTTGAGTCAGTCACCAGAGCGGTGGATGAAGGTAAGGTATTTCGTACAGCCTACATTGATCTGGGCAAGGCGTTTGATACCATTCCTCACTCAGGAATTATTGATAAACTCAGCAAACTAGGTATCAACCCCTATATCATTAAATGGGTTGCAAACTGGCTCACAGACAGAACCCACAGTGTGAAAGTAGTGAACTCCAAGTCAGACTGCCGACCAGTTATGAGTGGAGTCCCACAGGGATTGGTCTTGGGTTCTCTCCTGTTTGGCATCTACTTCTCAGAGGTCCAGGCCAATACAGAGGGACTCTGGCTGACCAAATTCACAGAAGACTACAAGCTGGGTGCCCTTATTAACTCCCCAAGTGATGCAGACATCCTACAGAAAGGCCTCACTGAGACCAATGACTGGTGTCGAAACCATGGCCTTAAGCTTAATACCAAAAAAATGTGTTTTCATCCTCTTTGGGAAAAACTCAGTTCCCACTAATTACCACATCAATGGGAGCCCACTGAACACTAAAGGCATTATAAGAGATCTGGGGACACCGGTTGACAACAACCTCTCCTTCGACCACCATATTGCCACTGTGGTCAAAACATCCTTCTATGTGGCAAATTTCATTACAAGGGTTTTGCGTCCAGGAAGAAAGAGGTAATCATTTCTCTCTACTCTTCCCTCATTAGACCAATCATTGAGTATAATGCCCCATTTGGCATGTACCTCACTAGACACCTGCAACAGCTGGAGTGGCCACAAAAGTACCTCACAAAGAGGATCCTAGGCCTTAAACACATGTCCCACATGGACAGACTCAAAAAACTCCAGCTATTGTCTGTCTCATATTGCCTACTAGGAGATGATCTCTGCTTGACTTACAAAGCAATGTCTGACCCAGCTCTGTTAGAAATGCTACATCTAAAGAAATCCCAATGCATATACAAAACAGGCACATGTAACATATCCTGACATTTGAATGGAAGCATGCCCTATCCCTACTTCACACAACATTCCCTTAACTGAAATTTGATAAAAAAAAGTGTCACTCGTCCCTCTCTAACATAGATGACAAGCAGGCAGGGTATTTCATTTAGATGCTTTAATACATAGAAACACATCAGGGTGGACACTGGACAGCAGCATCATGAAATATAAACAAACTGGCTAACAGACAGACCTTACATACATACATGCTTAGATCTCAACAGCTTACTACAAAATGGCAGTCAGGCTTGCACGTGCCTGGTATTTATAAACTTCTGCAAGCCCTTGGATAGCTTCTTAAAGGTACATATGCACACACTAATCTACATCCTCTCTGTTAAAAAGACTGACCTTAGTAAAAACAATATCAGAGTCAGGCATGCATTACTATATACATCAGAAACAAAATGCAATGATCATATCCAAGTTGCCGTATATCTGTTACATGGTCTGGAGATACGACCAAATCTCGTAACATAACAATTGGACTAAGTTTAACAACAAGGGCAGTCTTCAGTGAACAACTCATATCAGGAACTTCTGGATTCATCATAGGAATGGCAATATTCTCTGGAACTTCCTCATGAATTGGAACCCCGGACAACTCAGTCTGAGATAAAGAGTCTTTCTCACAGGCTATGTGCTGTGGTATAGGCTTGGACACCAGTATTAAATGCTTCTGATTTTGCCGAAGCTCTGCTTCTTGTGATTCCACAATGTACAATCTCAGCTCTGGGCAAATATTCTTCACAACTCCAATCCAATCATAACGTCTGGATGACATCCACCATCCTTACCACTTCTCCTTCTTGTAATGGATTGAGCAGTTTTGCTGGTTTTATCATATTAGGACTTCTAGGTTAGGCATTTCTTCAACAGATTGGTTTTCACTGACCTGTTGTTCTTAGCACATGGAACCAATAATTGACTACTGATTGGTAATGTGGTCTGGTTTGTCCCAACAGAAGTCTCTGTGCAGGTAAATCAAGATGTTTATCACAAGGAATGTTTCTGAGATTCAAGAGATTCAGATAAAACATCGCTATTATCTCATCTTGACTTCTCTAGTAACTGTTTTGGACTTTGAACTGAACATTCTGCCAAACCATTTGATTGCGGGTACTCAGGGCTACTTGTGGCATGAGTAAACTCCCATTCTTCAGCAAATCTTTTGAACTGTTGGCTTGCAAACTGCATGCTCTTGTCAGAAATAACTTCCTGTGGACTACCATGTACTGCAAAATGATGCTTCATCTTAGTAATGACAGTACTGGATGCTAGATTAGGGAGTAGGTCAAGCTCAAACCAATTGGAATAAGAGCCTACTAACACCAAATAATGTTGACCATTCCACTTGAAGATGTCGATGGCTACTCTTGACCAAGGTAGTTCAGGAATCTGTTTTAACTGAAGTTGGTCCTTCTGTTGATGTGGCTTTGTACTATTGCACACAGAACAAGAAAAAAGTGGTCTCTCAATGTTTTGTCACATAGAAGGCCAAAATACTAGTCATCTCACCCTTCTTTTGGTAGGGTCAGTTCCTGGGTGACCACGATGCAAGAGAGTAATGTACTCCTATTGTAAGGACTTTGGAACAATCACTTTTGGACCTTTCATAATGATACCATTGTCAGACAAAATCTTATCTCTGTTTTGAAAATAAGGTTGCACTTCTTGAGGTAAACTAGATTGCTATAATGCCCATCCTTGATTGATAAAGTGGCTGAGCCTCTGTAAAACTGAATTTGTGGCTGTGTGATCTCTCAGCTCATCAAGATGAGTAGAAGAAAAAATTCTCACTTCCATGACTTCAAAATCAAAGTTCTCATTCTCATGCTGTTCAATGGTGTTTCTGGGTGATTTGGGCAATGTATCAGCAAGATAAAGAAGTTTGCCTTTCTTATAAACAAGAGTAAAATTATATATTTGCAATCTCAGAATCATGAGCGGATAAGTGATCCACTGTGGCAGCTCCTATCCAGGAAAAGCCGAAAGAAGAAGAAGAATCTCAGCATCATATGTTGCAGTCTGGCTGGAGCTGAATGTATATGCTTTCTCAAGAATAACTAGAGGCTGGTGGTCTGTTTCAATTTGGATAGGTCTACCATAAACATAATTATGGAACTTTGAACATGCAAACATAATTGCCAAGAGCTCTTTCTCAATCTGGGCATACTGCATTTCAGTTTGGGTAAGAGTTCTCAATGCATAGGAAACAGGTTGATCCTCTTGTAGAATGACTGCACCTAGACCAAATTTTGAAGCATCACAGGAAAGTGTTACTGGTTTGTGAACATCATAGTGTCTGAGAGCTGGTGGAGTGGCAATTCTCTGTTTCAGGACCTCAAATGCTCTTTGGTGATGCTCTAACCAAGACCATGCTACATCTTTATATGTCAGCTCTCTTAGGGGTGCTGAAAGTTGGCTCAAGTCTAGAAAGAATTTGCATAGACAGTCAACCATGCCAAATAAACTTTGTAGGGCTTGAACATTGTGTGGAGGTAGCATCTCAAGAATGGCTGTTTGCATAGAGGGCTCTCGTCCTAGTCCTCTACTAGTGAATAAATGACCAACATAAGTAACCTCTTGTAGCCTGAATTTGCATTTCTGTGGATTAAGATTAAGATTGACTTGATGTGCTCTTTCCAGAACTTTTCTGAGGTTTCTGTCATGCTCAGCTTCACCATTACCTCCTACTAGTTGCTCTATTACACTTTGAAAGACTTCATTTGCAGAATACATCCCAAATGTCATTCTCAAAAATCTATAACTGCCAAATGGAGTTCAGAACATAGAGAGCAATGAGGATTTGTTGTTAAGCTGAATTTGCCAAAATGAACTCTTTGCATCTAAGACAGAAAAAGCTGTGGCATTTGGCATCAGAGCTGCGACTTCTTTGACTGGGCACATTGGATGATGAGGTCTTTTGGTGCTTTGCTCAAATTTCTTGGGTCAATACATATTCTGATGTGATCTGAGCTTTTTTATGAGCTACCACCATGGAAGATACCATTCAGTTGAAGTTGCAACTGGACAAATCACACCTTGTCATACCATTTGATCTAGTTCGGCTTTGACTCTGTCCTGCATGGCTATTGGAACTTTCTGTGCTGGTCTGATAACTGGACTGACCTTTGGGTCTAACTTCATAGACTGCATAACTGGAAGCTTCCCTAATTTGTCTATAAAAAGATCAGCATAGGTAGAAAAAATGTATTGGCTAAAATTAGAGTAGTGGTCTTTTAAGCTGACTTGGTAGACTTCCTTATTAAATGAAAGCAGTCCTATTTTCAAACTGTCTCTGAATCCTATTAATGACTGGACATGCCTCTTGACCACATAAAATAACAAGTCATAACTTCTTCCAGCAGAGCAACATGAAAGCACTACTGACAGACCTTACATATATACATGCTTACATCTCAACAGCTTACAACAAAATGGCAATCAGGCTCACACGTGCTCAGTATTTATATACTTGTGCATGTCCTTGGATAGCTTTTTAAAGGTACACACACACACACACACACACACACACACACACACACACACACACACACACACACACACACACACACACACACATGCACACACGCACACACACACACACACACACACACACACACACACACACACACACACACACACACACACACACACACACAAACTGATCTACAAAAAGTTTGTATATGACAACATAACATTTGTATGGGGACCTGCACTATTTAATAATGATGTCTGTCTCAATAAACTGTCTAGCTGAGTATCTGACAGGATATCAGCATTTACATTATTTTCTCTTGCATATGTTCCCTGAGCAGTTACGTCTATGTGTGAATGTAAGTTGTAGTCTGTACATGTAATGAGTCATATGAACAGCCACCAATTACTGTTAAAATGAAGACAAAGTGAGATGACAATAATGTGGAAAATATGCAAGCCATATGACAAACAACTGAGCCAGGCAGCATGGTCATTGGCTGACCCTACATCAATATAAGGAATTCAACACTACCAAATAGTAATAATGTTCAATCATAAACATATTCACAGCCTGTGACACATACAAATCTAGTATATGTTGAACAAACAGTATTGCTTGTCTACAATATGCACCTGCCTACAATTATTAGCAATGGCCACCCTACAAAATGCAAACATCCCAATGGTGCTTACTGATTATGAAATGGTACAATGAAATGCCCATGTGTACAAGTATTCCAAAAGACATGATACAAGTATGTTATAAAAAAAACATTCAACATGTTGTAGACAGATGCAATACTAATGCTGAGCTGAATGGGATGCCACACAGTCTATCAATGACATAATTGGCACAATGGCATATATACTGATAGAGCAGTCATTCATTGAGTAAATGAATAGACAAACTGTACACAACACATAGAAAACTGGCAACCATATCCACATATAAAAATGTTCCAACACAGCCATTACAAACAGCAAGAAAAACCTTACAGACATGCATGCAAAACATCAATGTCATCATCTGTGTGACAGTTACACAAACCTGACTGTCATTTAGGTTATGGCCTACATTTCAAAAACTATATTCAGAAAACATGGGCTGCTGCTAAATGATATGTAAACATATTTTTATTTCAATCAGAATTGTAAGCACATGTATAATGTGATGTATGATGGGTATTCTGGCATTATAAGCAGTGCACTTGGTATTGTAAAAAAATGGGCCTCTAGCAAGGTTCAGATACATTTTATTTAACAAAGTAGACAATGTAAGCAACATACCTATCTTCCTCTGCTGCTCCTCCAATCCTTGCATCCACTGGATGCACATGGTACTGTTACATTACCTGCAAAAAAAAAATAGCATCTGTGAATGATGTAATCCTCAATTAACAGGGATATATATTCTTCAGATCATGTTTTAATAACTTTTGTTCTGAAGAACATCAGAGAATCACCACACACATTTTTCTATGTTACAAACACACAGTCCTTTGCATCTTGAACTGGGATGAACATAGAGTGGAGGATTTGAGATTCAAACTTCCAACTCTAAGCTACGTCTATAGTCTAACTCTGAAACCCACCTGCTAATCTAATCTATCTTGCCTCAGAGTAAGTGTTGTGAATGCAGTGAAAAGACTTTGGGTTATAAATGTGCAGGAATAGGTTACTAATAAGGATCATGACTTAGGATTTACAAAAAGGACAATGTGCTGGGTATTTATGTAATAATTTGCAAGAATGAATTCATGTCAGCATAGTGGCCACAACCAGTAAAAACTAGTGAAAATATTCATCCACCAGATAGTGGGGCAGTGTCATGTATCACATAGCTTCTAGTAACGGAGAAATACAAGGTGCTGTACATCAGGGACATGGAAATGTATGTGGACTGCATGTAAAGATATTACTTGGCAAAGTGTACATCACAAATCACATGCATGCATCACTGTATATCCCTGTTCTGCATTTCAGCTCTATGCCTGGCCATCTGACTCTCCCCAAAGATAAGGATGAGATGATTGCTGAAGTGAATTTAATAATGAATAAACAAATTACACTTCAAAGCATTTTTGCAAATCGTAGCATATTTGACAAAATGTTTTGGTAGAAATACAACAGTCTGCTGCAAGCTTTATGGGTAACCCTGTACTTAAAGAGCTGCTGTTCACTGTGCATTATGGATTATGAAGACATTCATAGACATTTGATGAAGAAATGAGTTATTCATAAGCATGCACAAAATAGCCATTAATATCAATAAGCAGGTAAGTAAAGCAGAGTTTTCGACAATTTGTGAAAGACACAAAGATAAGAATATAATGATGACTTGAACCTATGGCATCCAACATACATAAATGCCTGTTTCTTTACAGGTTGAGCTACTTGTTAGCATATGCTTCTTAACAAACAGTTATTCCATGTGTGTCTGTATTCCTGTGGATAACAGATGAATATGGAAACATCTAACAGATAACAGCTATTGGCCATAATAATCTACACAAATAACAACTACCAGCACATATTACAAATGAAAAGATAGATACAGGCAGTTGGACAGACATTCCTCTTAGTTTAAACAAATGGGACTGTCATAAGAATGTTCACTTTATTAAGAGAAATGGAGTAAAGAAATTATTTATGAGTTACATTTCACATATATACAGACAGACTCACTGAAACTTTCATAGTATTACGGATAACTATGAAATGCATAGTCATCAGCTGCCTAGGCGCTATAGGCATCAATTATACATTACTTTATTGGATGTTGGAAATGATGCTGCTATATGCTGGAAAACAGACGTACATCTACAATGTTATTAAGATTGGTGAATAAATAAATTCCAGGGGAATATTAAACATACTTATATGGAGAACAGTCACCATCTCTTAATTACCCACATGAGCTAATTATCAGAAAAACTACTTAATGGTTAGAAAATGCATGTATCTGATATATTTTGGACACAGGCATATATTTGAATTCCATAGGAATGCTTATATGTAATATTATAACACTTACTGTAGGCATCCACTGGCTGTCAAGGCACCTCACTGACTCTCTGACAAAGAATCTCTACATCCTTCTGATGCAGGTCATCATTGTGGTGGCAAACCTGCAGTCCAGTCCAGTAGATCCTTGTACATTATTGATGGTCTCATGCAATCAAGTTCCAAATGTTGATCATCATGAATTTTCATGGCCTAGTTCTCATTAGATGCTCCACACCAGTGCAGATGATCGGCACCTGGGTGGCCTCCTCCTCAGTCCAATTGAGCATTCAGGCATACTGAAGCCTCCTGGAAGTACTAATGTCAATAATGTTGATACTCCAATGGAAAAAGTACACAGATATGAAAACTGATCACGGAGGTTTTACTCAGTTCACATGTAGCAATGGTCTGATATGTCAATGTATCAAAATCGATACTTAAAAGTGGCGCTTATGCCATGTTATCAGAGCATTGGAAGATAATGGGCATATGATACACATGGCACCATTTAACAATACCTATTAGGTACTTGCACTAAGCATCTTCCTCTTAACGCCAAGCTATTGGTTAATGCACAGAATTTCAAGAACTTCATGGATGTGTGCAAGTTGGATTCCAAAACCTGGAATTTTAATGAACCTCATAAATTACATATGGAGCAAATGGTACTTAAAAGACAGATGCACATAGCTGCCTTTACTTTCAGTTATGCCTGAGTTATAGGTAACTGCTAAGGTAAACTGGCACCAGCTAGTGTTGCTGTTTTGGGGAATATTAACTCATTATACACCTATGTTAACATTGCTCATTCTCAAATGTGTCTCTTTAGATTTATGCATTTATGGAAAATGTATGTACTATGAAAAATATGTGTACTACAAAAAATATTTATAACTTATTACAATGGTGTATGATTTAGCAGTATGCATAGAGGTGTTGACATTTGCATCAAGGACATGTAGTAATTTCCCATATGCAGTTGTACAAACAGGTGTACATAGCAAAAGTGAACAGTACCATATATCTTGTGAGTGACCCTGTGCACTCCATGGTGTATGTATGGAAAATACAGATTCAGGCAGTAGCCATAAGCTAGTATGTAGTATGTATTCCTTTTGCTGCTATGGATATTTACTCATTGATTTGTGAAATAAGTCTTACAACTACTTAGTCATTATGACCAAGAGCCGTACTACCTGTGGCTTGCTTACAGATCCTGAGGTTTTCCATTGATTTCCATAAATTGTTAAATTGTTAATCTACAATGTGGATGACATACACTGCTCAGTAATGACTGTGTTGATCTGATGTCACCATGTATAATATATCATATGAATGATTGTTTCTGAATACTTATCTATTTAGGTTGCAATTGCATTACAGCTATAGCCAATGCACATTTTTGTTGAATACATATGTTTTTGTGTAGCATGTTAATGTAACATGCATGCAGACTGTGACTCCCATGGCATGATGCTGTTGGGCCTCCATTCCAAGAATATCTACTGTAAGGGGTTTAAATCCCACAGACAGCCTCTACAGATATCACGTGTTATGTTGCTTTTACAAGTGTTATGCATGCCAACATTGTATGTTTTTATATGTCATATTGCTATATGTTTCAGTGAGTATTTCATAGAATTTTGCAATGCACAGAAATGCATACTGTTTGTAGTGGTATAAGCTGTCCACATAATCATCTCCATAAATGGACCCCCACATGAATATGAACATATTGTCTTTCAGATGGTAAACAGACCTAGGGGTGCCAATTTCCCGTCAGGGTTGAACAAGATTATAATACATGTTCTGTAACAACATTGATGGAGACTCATTGGATGGGTAGGGAATACAGTATGGAGGAATGAAGTATGAGCTGACTTCACTAACATGATTAAGGTGGTGGGAGGTCACAATTGATCCAGTGAGGCCTGTCACTGATGCAGCAGTGACTTGATCCTCTATGCAGCCAACAGGTTATGATGGAATGAGAGATCAAGGGATGCCACTGGTGATGGCCCACCATTGATCCCACCCAACGAGATCACAATATTTTTTGCATCCCCACATATGGCAAGTGGAGAGCAACATATTCTCAGGGTAGGATAAAAGCAGGTGATTCAGGCTTCACAATTATGTGCTATTTTTCATAAAATGGTTGATTGTAGAGTAAATATGCGCATATTGTTATTGCATGCATATTCATGTATTATCATTTTTATTTCTCAGCAGTTGAATTGAATTGTGCACAGAGACCCAGACAGGGTGATGACTATTAGTGCAAGTGAAACAACATTTAGCAAAACAACTGAAGTACAGACAGAACAGTGCACCCAAAATGTGTAATGCTGCCTGCATTAATGTCTATCTACTTCTGCACAATACCACAAAATGGCAGGTGAGTGTCTCCATACTGTGTTACTGTGACGGATACTTGTTATTGCCTCTGCCTCATGTCATGACACTGCTGTTTACTGTCATACTGATATTTTCCTAACATTGTACGCTACAGGCACATCTGTTGGTGACAAAAACCATGCAGGTGCAAGTACAGACAGGCAAGCAGAGCAGATACATTACCACAACATGTTCATAGGTTGCAGTAATGCGTGCAGCACTATGTTTCATGACATTATTGTTGCTGTTTTTCTACACAGAGTCATATGGTTAAGAAGTTCACCATACATCACATGAGTATCCACAGCCCCTGTTGCTGTGTTGTATATGTCATCATGTGACTATTCCATTGCTTGCATACATGACTGTGTTTTCTTTCTCTTTTCCACTGCAGGATTCGCAGTGCTACTGACAAATTCACAACATCGGGAATCTGTTAGTGCTATGCTGTTACCTGTATTTCATGCTTGCCATCACTGGTATTCCTGTTGTTGTTCTCCATTAATACTCTGTACTTCTACCCATTAATAGGGTAGACCACATCATCATCAAGTGCACAAAGAAGTGGTATGTCCATGTAATACCTACTGTAGGTTTTAATGCTGTTGGAATGGTTCATGCTGGCAATGAGTGATTTAGAATGCTGACTTTATTTCCCTACAGCTGTTGCAGTTCATTCCGCCCCTCCCCCCATGCTGCCTTCCCACAAGGACTTGTCAACTGTGGGTTATGTTTATATTCATCACATATATGTACGGTGGATATGTAACTCCCTGTTATGTAGATTCACTCACCCATACACAGACAAGACCTAATGATAAGTCATTATTATTTGTATCATTTTCAGTGGGGTATATATGCCATGTCTTTAATGATGTACGGCATGTGATGTAAGCATGTTGTCCTGGTCTGTGTCATTTGCCTTTTCTTTTAGCACATTAAATGCCTTTATCCTTCATTAGCCCGTGCACTGATCCCAGTGGGATTTCTTATGTGTTTCAGTATGGTAGCATGGCTCACACAGGACACTGACATGCTGATACAGACTGACCCCGATGGTGGCAGTCATCGGAATGCATCTGTAGCCTAAGATGTAGAGGAACATTTGTTCAGCCATTCTGAAAATGAGAGGACATGGTGTGGTGGATAGGATTAGCCCTGTGGGCAACAGACTCATGTTGAGTCTGCTGCTGATGTTGACAGTTCCCCACAGCACATTGATTCTGCCCATTACAGTATACATAGGTGTGCAGCTGGTATGCAAGTACGCATGTCAGAGGGTGCCCACCTACTCCTACAGGCAAATGAATGTTCCCAGAGACAGAATGGATCTAACATTTGAGCACTGGCCCATGCCATAGATCATGCTGCACACTAGATAGGTGCATTGCATGACAGACAAGAGCACAGACACAGTGAAGTAATGGAGTCATTGGCTCTACAGAATGAAAGTATGCTTTCTGTGGGATGATAGTAGAATCCCTGGGCATGAAAGTATTACAGCAATGCCATAGTACAAGCAGGGTTCAATGTGCCCTGACTGTGCTTAGCCAATTGCCACATGGTAGAAGCAGGCCCCCTCTCAGCAGAACAAACCTTGTCCATCAGACAACAATGTCTATGCTCCAGCATGCGCAAACATCTCCTGCTGGCCCATCTGCTGTGGGTCCTGCAGTCATGACCAAACAGTCAAGTCATAGTCATGCTCCTTCACTTCCACATGCTGGTGTCACCCCATTAGGCCCCTCTTTTGAACAACTTGGGCCAAATGTTTCCATGGTAGGGGCAGACCAGACTGTGACATGAGCCATCAGGGTGGGTCCCCTATACTGCATCAGACTAACACTGGCAGTTGATCTACTCTGTCCAGTAGACTCAGTCTCACCCTGTGTTGATGATGACTGCTGCACGGGACACTGAAAATGTCATCTTTCTATGCTTGTTGACAAGTCTAATGCTGTGGGAGTCCAGCAGTTTTACTAAACATAGCTTTGTAGTGGACAGATACAAATATATCACAGAGATGTGTGTCCCTTATTGTCTGAAATACACAGATACACTAATATGCTTCTGTATGTATACCTATGTCACTTGTGCCCTGCGTTGATGATCTTTGTTGTTATAGATCTGTATATGTTCGTACTGTTATATATTATGATTATGTTATTATGTCTGATGCTCATTATGTACATCTACTGGGTAATTGCCACTAGATGCAATATGTGCTGTTGTGGTGGGTGGGGCAACACCTGAACATCAATTTTTATTCTGTGTACTTCTGTACATTTTGCTTATCATGAATTAAAGTTATTTGTCAGATGCTGCCATGTTGTCTGGTCCTGCACTTGTGGTCACACCTTCCATCACCCACACCTGTGTCTTTTGTCCCTGATGTCCTCCTGCTCCTCCTCTGATACCTGTGGCATGCCATCTTCAGACATCTGGGGTCGTTGGGGTAGTTTACCCACATCTGCAGCTGGAAGATCACCATGTGCTCTCATTACCATGTTGTGCAGTATGGAGCACACATTTACCATCTGTGTTACCTTCTCAGGTGTGTATTGCAGTGCACCCCCGGACATCTCCAGCCGTCTGAACCTAGCTTTCAGTATACCGAGCACACACTCAATAGTATTTCTTGTTGTTGCATGAGCTGTACTGTAGGCTTCCTCTGCCGGGTTTGATGGTTCTCTGTATGGGGTCATTAGTAACATGGCACAAGTAGATAACCAAAGTTACCTGTTGTGGGGAGTAAACACACATGTTGTCATCATGAATATTGTTGGGAGGGATGTCCTTAGCTTACATCCTAGCTGTGTTCCTATACTTACCCAATAGTAGTCCATCAGGTTTTACCTTCCTGGAATTTCTTCCTCAGAACACTTTCCCCTGCATATGGCAGCATCATGGAGTCTTCCAGGGTATGTTGCCATAATGTTTGTTATGTTTCCATCTGCTGCACACACAAACTGGTAGTTCAGGGATGGAAAGCCCTTTCTGTTGATGTCTCTGTTTGCTTCTGGATGAACTGGGGTCTTGACAAGGATGTGGGTGCAAATTATTGCACCAAGTACATGTGGAACATTTGCAAGGCTATAGAACTGGTGCACTACAGTTCTCCCTCCATGAAGGTAGATGAAAAAGTATGCAGTCATCCACCTTGCTCCACATTGCCACCAGGAATTTATCCAAGATATGACTGGTAGCTGTCTGTGACACTCCTTAAGCATCACCCATGTTTCTTTGGAATGTCCCAGATGCAAGTAGATCCAGGCTGAGACACACTTTGGCTTCAAGAGGGAGTGGGTTGTCTCACAATGGCCATGCAGACACGGGGTACATACGGTACACATGGCCTGCCCCAGCAGTCTGTCTAAGCAGTCACTGTCAATTATTTGTTGATATGACAGTTGGTTTAGTTGCAGCCTTGCTCTCACTCTAGCTGGGTGCCTTGTACAGCACAATGACACATTCACATCCCTGGTTTGTAATACTATAGACTTTTGCAGTTCATTCACTGTAGGTTGCATTTATTTTATTGTTTTGGTGGTATTATTACAGATTGCCTTGTACTACATAGCTTCCATTCTTTGTGATACCATATAGCATATGCTGAGGATTACAGAAACAGAGTCAGCATTGCAGTCTATAATATTTAAGTTGTATTGGATGCATACAATGTGTTTTACAATCTAATGGGTGTGCACAGAATCCATAATTATCCTACACTGAATAGCTAAGTACTCTGAACTTCTTTCAACACAACTTCTGAAATTGCATCTGCAGCTGGTATGCTGAAGTCTTCTTTTGGCATGCTGTACTGGCTTCAAATACATTTGGAAATCTGGCCCTATATCTCCTACTTACGGGTTTTTCAATTAATGATTAGTATTTATCAGTTATGTCTTTAAAGACTGAAACCAGTTTTTGAGACAAACCATATTTTAAATAATGCTGTTCTTTTGCTAGCAAGTTAACACCTGAGGAGATAATATTGATTTTTACTGGTAAGTTTATCACCTGAGGAGATAGCTGGGGGTTGGTGGTAAGAAATTTAGCACTATTTTACAAGTTCACCTATCCACGGGGGGTGGGGGATGCAGCTTGTAAGCAGAGAAGGATGATAATATTGGGACTATGCATCTGAAGTTTATAAATACTAAGGCACACACTGACCGGTATTTTTGACTTTAATGGACTTATAGTATTGTGTATAGAATACAATGCTGCACTTCAGTGCCTAAGTCTCCTATCAGACAATAGAGAAATGATCATATTAGGTCCTCAGGTCAAGAGTGACTCTTGGAGTCTAAGATCAAGGGAAGGTACTAGTAGCAACCGATGGTTCACTACATAGGGATAAAAAAAATAAATGAACAAATATGCACATAAATAAGTGTATACATGCATAAATAAGTAAATAACATGCTAACGATAGTTTATTTTGAATTTCTCTACATATTTAACATAAAGGGATCTTTCATACTGCAGGTAATCTTATTATCTCATCTTAACCACATCTCCATGCAGCCTTCCCCTTTGCTTGATGAGGTCCAGAGTATGTTTGCATTTTATGAAGGCAATATTTTTCTCACAGACATTCTCATGTTTATTTATATTTTCTAACAGCATCTGTTCCAGTGTCATTGTTCTGTGCTGTCAGCTATTAGAAGAAGTTGTATACTAACAAGTGAGATAATGCTGCACCTCAGTGACAGATAAAGACTCACTAGGGGTGAGGAACTGGGTAATTATATGTTATTGAGACATGTACTGAACTTTTTAAATTCCTACCCTTCTTTGCTGTAAATAATGTCCATTATTCCAATGTAAGCAAAGCATACTACAAAAATCACAGAATACGTAGTTCTTTTCTGATCATCAATAAACTGGACAGTTTGACAGTAGATAGATATATTCTCTTTGATAATAATTTAAGGTATTTAACTTAATGCAAGCTTATTCCAGCATTGCCTAATATGTAGCAGTTTAACATTGCATTCACAGAGTATGCTGACTTGCCTAAATCTGCTACAGAAATATAGGTTCATAGGTTCATAGGTTCATACTAGGCTATCTGCCCTAGGGCATTTATAAGCCTAGCCATAGTGTGTATTGCTTTCGCTACCCATATTAAATTAATTTTGCTATGCCTTTTTTTATGGTTAGTATACTGTGCCTCTGTCTAACAGTGACACAGAAGTGATACCCGGGATAAACCTACGATCTCCCATCCACTCATCAAGATTCCTCTTGAAGAGAGTCAATGAGGGACTCTGCCTAACCTGGACTGGAATTTTATTCCAGAGTGAATGGAGCCTCTGGGTTATGAATCTGTCCCTCCAGCATGTCATATTTATTTCAGTGCTGAGGTTCAAGTCCCTCGAGTGCATAGCTCGATGGGATTTGGATTTTCTGAGGTGCAGCATGTCCATTAATTCCAGGTTGGACATGGCTTTATACGTCAGGCACAGATCGCCTCTGAGCAGGCGGAATGCCACTGAGTAGAGCTAGAGTTTCTTTAACCGGGCAGTATACGGCATCTGTTTGAGCCCCTTGATCCCCTTGGTGAGGTACTTTTGGGGTCTTTCCAGTTGCTGCAGGTGTCTGGTAAGGTACATCCCAAAAGGGGCATTGTACTCAATTATGGGCCTGATGAGGGATGAGTAAAGAGGCACAATGACCTCCCCTAATCTAGATGTGAATCCCTTCATGATTAGGTGGGCTATATAAAATGTTTTTCTAACCACTTTGGCCACATGGTTGTCAAATGAGAGATTGCTATCAACTTGGGTCCCCAGGTCCATAATTACTTCTTCTGTACTTAATGGATTACCACCTATGTGGTAATTTGTGGGCACTTTGTTTTTGCCAAAGGGGATGACTATACACTTTTTGGCATTTAGCTTGAGGCCATGGCTCTGGCACCAGTTGTCTGTTTCTATGAGGCCCTTTTGGAGGATGCTTGTGTCGGCTAGAGAGTCTATTATGGCACCCAGTTTGCAGTCATCTGCAAACTTGGTCAGCCACAGTCCTTCCATGTTGGCCTGTACCTCCGAGAAATATATACCGAACAAGAGAGGTCCCAGAACTGAGCCTTGTGGGACGCCACTTGTAACTGGTTTGGAGTCTGACATGGCTCCAGCTTTTCTAACCATGTGGGTTCTGTCCTTGAGCCAGTTTGCAACCCATCTAGTGACATAGGGGTTTATATTTAAGCTGGTGAGCTTATCTATAATGCCCGAGTGGGGTATTGTATCAAAGGCTTTTGTGAGGTCCAGGTAGGCTGTGTGGACCACCTTCCCCTTGTCAATGGCCTTGGTGACTGTTTCAAAGAAATCAACCAGGTTCAAGAGGCAGAATCTGCCCTTAACAAAGCCGAACTGGGTAGGATCCAGTGTCTGCAGGTCCCCAATATCTTTATTTATAAGGTCCATGATGATCCTTTCCATAGCTTTTCAGACCAAGATAGTGAGACTTATGGGGGCGATAGTTTCCAGGATCCGTTGAGGCACCACCTTTGTGGAGAGGGACCACTGTTGCTGTATGCCACTCTTTGGGTACATATCCTGTAGTAAGGCTGAGATTGAACAGTAGTTTTAGGTTTGGGTTTAGCTCTTCTTGGAGTTCATGTAGGACGCAGCCCGGGACACTGTCTGGTCCCATTGATGCTGTGTTTCTTGCTTTGTAGAGGGCAGCTCTTACCTGAGCATCTGAGATGTCAGGGGGGCAGCACTCTGCTGGGATAGATATTAGCCCTTTTGGTGGGGAGGGGGAGTTTGCGCTGAACCTGTCAGCTAGGATGTTGGCAATGTCTGTGGGTTCGTGTATTTTTGTCATTTTGGACTAATTCTGAGCATATCTGGGAATTCCCACCCAGGTTCCTAACATAACTAAAGAAAGCCTTGTGATTATCCTTAGTGTCCTGTGCAATTTTTCTCTCAAGCTGGCCTTAGACGATTTTATGAGTGCCCGTAGTTTTTGCTAATACTGATCAGAGATGCCTTCCCTTTTGGGATTTTGCTCTATCATGTAGTAGCTTCCTCCTTCTATTGTATAGTTTGTTTATGGCTGGGGTCCACCAGACAGGACATCTGCCTTTGGAGGATTGGGTCTTGGTTTTATTTGGGATTGCATGATCCATGCATTCCTGAAGGTGTTCATAGAATGCGTTTATAAAGGATTTTGCGGTCTGGGCCGTATTATCCACAGGCCCGGGGGCTTTGAAGGATTCCACCTTGGGTTTGAGGAGTGTGAAATTTGCTTTAGAGAAGTTTCTCACTGTGGTTTTCTGGGCATGGGGTGGGGTTGGGATGTGAATATCCAGTGAGATTAGTTTATGGTCTGATCTTACCAGTGAGGGATACACTTCTGGTCTGGAGCATAGAGTCCCCATGTTGGTGATGATCAGGTCCAGTATGTTTTCCACTCTTGTGGGAGTGGTATCAAGTTGTTCCATAGCATTTGAGTTTATAAATTCTAGGAACCTTTGGGCTAGGGTGTTGGAGCTAGAGTAATGCTCCCAGTCTATGGTTGGGTAGTTGAAGTCACCCAATATAATGGTGTTTGGAGAGACCTTCATATTTTCCAGTGTTCTCAGGAAGGCCAAGTGGGGTTCCTGGGTTTGGGAGAGTGGTCTGTAGCAGGCTATAAACCGGAAGGCAGTTTTACCCACTGTTAGTTGCACATGGATAGTCTCTGATGCTTCCTGCTGTGCCACCAACCTGGAGGTGTGGGTATCTTTGACGAATATTGATACTCACCCTCCTTTTGTGGTTCGGTCCAAGTTTTGGGGCCAAAAAGCATGGTATGAGGTATAACCTGGTAGTGCTGGGGTGCTCTCGAGTGCCTTGAACCAGGTTTCTGTTACTGCACAGATATCGATGTTCTCCATGCTAAGGAGAGTTTTGAGTGTGTGCATCTTGAGGTTTAGACCTCTGGCGTTGAGTAGCATTACTCTTAGTTTCTTATCCCTTGTGATACCTATGGAGGTGGGTTTGTCTTTTGAGCCTTGCCTAAAAAAGGCACTATGGGGGTAGCAAGAGCCTTTGCACATATCCGAAAGCCCAGGGGTGACAGGTGCAAGCCATCCCTAGCGAAGCATTGTGGCTTGTCGAGCATGTCATCCCAGGCTGACAGGCATTGGATCCCCTTTGAATGACACGAATACTTAAGCCAATTGTTGAAATTGATAATCTTGTCTTCATACTATGGCATCATTCTTGGTGAGGGTAAGATGCTACTCAAGGTCAGGGTCATACCGGCCTGGGCTACATGCTCAGAGAGCTCCTCTATGTCTCTTTTCATGTAGTCCAGGGAGGTATGTCTCAGGTCATTCACACCAGCATGGACAATGACTGAGTCATATTTGTACTTGCCTCGGAGTGACCTGAGTGCTTGTGTTATGTGGCAGATCCTAGCGCCTGACAGGCAGCTCACCGTGATCTTCTCCTTGTTCAGCCTGGTGAGTGGGACGTCAGTGTGCCTGATGATAGAGTCACCTATTACAAGTGTATCAGGTGAGTTGTTTAGCCTTAAGGGCTGTGACTGTTCGGCACACTGGCTTTGTGAGCTATGTGTTGCACGTGTTTTGTTTTGGGGTAGCGGTTGCTTGGTTGTCTGCTTTGGAGGTCTTTGCTGCTTAGGCAGATTTTTATTTAGAGCCTCCAAGTATGTTTTTGTGTGTTTATGTGTTTGGTTTGCTGTCGTGGTAGGTCTATGTGAGACTGGAATTGTAGTGAGTGTGGTTTCCTTCTCCTCCTGACTGGTTACGCCAGTACTGAGTTGAGAGAGCTTAGCCTCCAGTTTGCCTATATGGTTGCATCTCTCACATGTGTTGGAATTTGTTGGGAGGAGGAGAGGTTTGTCTGTGTACATGAGGCAGTTGTAACATTGCCTCAAGATTCCCAGATTCACCAGCTGGACTGGAGAGCAGATTGACAACTGACCTTTGGACATGCTAGAATAGTATTGGGAATTTCTTTATAATTGAAAAAAATAGCCAATGGGGAGCAAGGTACTCCAGGGGGAGTTTGTGAGGGTGTAGTGCTTTTAATTATTTAGTGCTGACTTATATAATTGCTTTAGTGAGCAAGTGCCAGGTAACTTAAATGCAAAAATGACAAACAGTAACTTTCTTTCAAATGAAACAAGGAAATAAGTACAGTAAGCAATGCAGATATCACTATGGGTCCACAGAAGCGCTGAAAAGCTGCGTTTTAGGTGGAATTAGCTTTTCAGGGAAATAACAAGCATACAAACAAAACTAGATTCAGCAGGCCTGGATCTAGTCTATGCTACAGCAAACAAGGTGTACCAATTACAGTAAGAAATAGTTCAAATATGCAGGCACTATAAGCCTTTAACCAGAAATTCCCAGCTCAGAAGGGCAGAGTCCAGCCTCTTCTCCCACAACAGTGCAGACCATGAACCTTCTTAATGTAAAATAACTGGCCTGAAGCCCTGGTGCTTAAACCAGAACTAATGCACTTTTAGAATAACAGAGACTGAGCCCTCAATCAGCAGTTCCCAACTTAGAAGGATGTAAGCTACCTGTCCTGCCACCACAGTGCAGCCCACAGACCTTCCTAATGTAAAACAACTGGTCTAAACCCAAGTGCTTAAACTAAAAGGCTTAGAATAAGTTACACCAAGCAGTAATAAATGCAATTGAGTACTTTTAAGATAACGCAAAAGCAAAATAAAGTAGGAAAAAACACAAATACAGTAAAAGCAGATTTTTTTTTTTTTTTTAGTGGAAAGAGAGAAAGGAAAGAGAGAAAGGAGTAGCAGAAACTAAGCTGATTGGCCTTCTCAAATGTTCTCCCTGTACTGGGTAGAATGAGGTAAAGACACTAGACTGGGAGGAGGGTCCCAGATCAAATTTACACTAGGGGCAGGCAACTGCAAAGCCACCAACTATAAAAACACTATACCAGCAGGGAGGGAGGGTGGGAAAAACTGCAGAAATGTTTCACAGCTGAAAAGCAGCAGTGAGCCTTTAAATGAAAGTTTTAAACAGCTAAAGGAGCCTCTAGAAAAAAAGAGTTTACTGTAACCAGTTATCAGAAACAAACAACCCAACAGATGCTTAATAAAGGTGGACAATTTCCAGTTAATACCTCACACACAGTGAAACTAGCTAGAAAAATACACAGTACACAAAGTGCTATAAATAACAACGAAATAAAGAACAAAATAAACAAAAAACAGGATACTTAATGTTATATATTATAGCTCCGAGTTTCCTCAGTGTCCTTCCTTTGATCAGTTCACTGTGAAATGGCAGAGCATTCACAACTGAACTTCTTAGGCAACAGAAAGTTGAAACCTGAGACAGCTTTTAAGAATGAAATCTCAAAAGAACCAATGAGGTGCTTAGTCTAAGCTGTAGTCCAGGTGACCTCAGTCAGCCAATGACCTCAAACAATTCTCTCTCACAGAAATGCCTGATGGCTTTGGCCAAACCAATGTCTCTGAATATGTGCTCAGACACACAGCCTCCACAAACACTAGGCCCAAATACAAGCCTGAATATAGAAATGCTACAAATATCCCCACTACTTAGAACAAACTGCAGAAATGTTTCACAGCTGAAAAGCAGTAGTGAGCCTTTAAATGAAAGTTTTAAACAGCTAAAGGAGCCTCTAGAAAAAAAGAGTTTACTGTAACCAGTTATCAGAAACAAACAACCCAACAGATGCTTAATAAAGGTGGACAATTTCCAGTTAATACCTCACACACAGTGAAACTAGCTAGAAAAATACACAGTACACAAAGTGCTATAAATAACAACGAAATAAAGAACAAAATAAACAAAAAACAGGATACTTAATGTTATATATTATAGCTCCGAGTTTCCTCAGTGTCCTTCCTTTGATCAGTTCACTGTGAAATGGCAGAGCATTCACAACTGAACTTCTTAGGCAACAGAAAGTTGAAACCTGAGACAGCTTTTAAGAATGAAATCTCAAAAGAACCAATGAGGTGCTTAGTCTAAGCTGTAGTCCAGGTGACCTCAGTCAGCCAATGACCTCAAACAATTCTCTCTCACAGAAATGCCTGATGGCTTTGGCCAAACCAATGTCTCTGAATATGTGCTCAGACACACAGCCTCCACAAACACTAGGCCCAAATACAAGCCTGAATATAGAAATGCTACAAATATCCCCACTACTTAGAACAAACTGCAGAAATGTTTCACAGCTGAAAAGCAGTAGTGAGCCTTTAAATGAAAGTTTTAAACAGCTAAAGGAGCCTCTAGAAAAAAAGAGTTTACTGTAACCAGTTATCAGAAACAAACAACCCAACAGATGCTTAATAAAGGTGGACAATTTCCAGTTAATACCTCACACACAGTGAAACTAACTAGAAAACTACACAGTACACAAAGTGCTATAAATAACAAAGAAATAAAGAACAAAATAAACAAAAAACAGGATACTTAATGTTATATATTATAGCTCCGAGTTTCCTCAGTGTCCTTCCTTCGATCAGTTCAGAAAGTAAAGAATTCATTATGTAATCAGGCCACCCCCCCACCCCCGACTATGTTCTTAGGCTGTCAGTTGTAGCAGTCATATAATTTTGATACAGCTATCATTTTATTCCAATATATTTGAATAAAGGTTTATTGCATTTGCAGACAGAACTTAGCAATAAGACAGACATGACAGGTACAGTCAGAATGAGCTTGACAGTACTAATACATTGAAGCCTACACAACTAAAATTTTTAAATAAGAAAAGTGTTATAAAATGTTGTTTCCTAAAACAATGTACCATCAGAAAGTTTTATGGATTGGTCCTCCATTTTAGGGTTCTTTGAAACTTTCTTATCAGCTGTGTTTTAGTGATATCCTATACCAAACACAAATAACATCTAGTCATTCCTTCCCACACGTTTGCTATCCAATACAACTGCATATCTGTTTCCATCCAACTGTTAACATGAAATGAGTCTGACTAAAAAGACAATGTTACAAAAGGGGTAATTCTTAGGGAAAGTAGAAGTTAATGGATAATTAGCACTAGTTAAGACTTTTTCAATGTCTGACAAAACATTATCAAGGAAGACTATTTCTTCTCTTTCTTGAAGGCAGAAAAGTATATTTTGCTGAAATCTATGGAATACAAAGGCTGCTAATCTTCATGTAGGCTAGCATCTCTTCTGGAAATTTTTATTTCTGTCGTTGTGGGCAAGTCATCTTAATTAGCTTATACCAAATATAAATATAAGTCACAAGCATACCTCTCAACTGTCCCTAATTTTCAGGGACGTCCCTGATTTTGACTCAAATTTTAGCTCTGTCCCTCTGAATCCCTCCTAAAACTAGTGACTTTGGTCAGAAAGGTGGTGAATTACACTTAATGAATAATGACAATAATTAAGAGTTATACACTTCTTTTACTTCAGAAAAGATGTATTAATTCATATGCTCTGATTCTCTCAATGTATAATTAAGAGTTATACACTTCTTTTACTTCAGAAAAGATGTATTAATTCATATTCTCTGATTCTCTCAATGTATAATTAAGAGTTATACACTTCTTTTACTTCAGAAAAGATGTATTAATTCATATGCTCTGATTCTCTCAATGTTTCAACTTAGCAGCACTAATATTTTAAAAGTGCCACTGATCGTCCCTGATTTTTTCTTGACTTTTCCCTGATTCTGTTCAAATTTGTCCCTGACTGGTTGAGAAGTCTGGTCACAAGAACAAGGAAGGTTTTTGTTTAGAATAGGCACATCATTGATGATATAGGAAGGACATTCTTCTTACATATTATAGTCAGCTTTCAAACTTACTGGAGAATCATAGATTTTGTAATATGCTGCATTTCAAGTATTCTGATTAACTAAGTTTATGTTGATATCCCAAGTGCCCAAATCCAGATTCACAAACGAAGAACTTCAAAAATATCAATTTTTAAACCTGTTTGATCCTTTTTTCTCCCGGAGAGGATGCAGCCATTATACATATTTCACCACCACACCCCTACTCTTTATAAATTAACTCCAGGGTTAGTACTGTTTGAGGCAATGAGCACCCAATCTTTTAGATTGCGATTCTGTCACTGTAATTTTAGTTGACTTCCAGCTTTGTTACATAACTCATTCAAATGTTATTAATTACATACCAAGATGTATCTGTTAAATGTGGCTGACATCCTTCTCAATCTTTCAGAAGGGAAGTTATGCAGGAATGCCACCTGCCATCCCACCTCCAGCATTTGCTATCGCCGTAAAGTCTTCACCTAAAGATATTCCACATTTGAAGGATGCATAGGGAATTGCCGTAAATAACTAGGGACATCAAGTGGCATTATTGGTAGACAGCATTCTATTTATACAAACCACCTTAATGTCTCTTTATAGCCCTTATGAAATCTCCCAGAAACATTTCACCATGTCTATTAAAGTTATCATATCCAGATCAGAATGTAATATATGTAGCTCCGATGACATAACTAAAGTAAAACATTTTCATGATGGTAGCAGAATTGTAGCAAAAGAAGTGGTAAAACATGTCTTTACTTGAACTCCAAGGAGGTTGATGCTTTGCACTTACTATATTTGCTTTATATATTATTGTTTATATTAGTACTACATTGGTGTTTTACATCAAACATATTAAAAGGCGCCCCTTACTTTGTACAACTAGGAAGATCTTGCAGTTTCACTTTCAGCTTGTCCTGTTAACTAAATACATGTTTTGCCAAATGCAATAAACTGCTTTTGAATGTGACATGCAAAAATGACTTGAGTAAACTAAACTAATGAGTAATAACAGTACTAACCAGTAACTTTATAAACAACTTTATATGTAATGCAATACTGCCCCTTACAGGGCATTTTATTACATTAGAAGGGAGAACTAAAACCACAGGAAAGAAATGATAGTATTGCAAGTTGATATCAAAGCTAGACAGATAATAGGCATCTGAGCTGGCAGAAAAAAACATGTGAAAAACCATGTAAGGTTTTTCCTGACCACTACTGAAAAACCACAATGCCAAGCAGTTGTAATCAGTTATACATACATAACATGTGCAGGTATGATGCCTCTTTAAAAATACTGCTGAGTGACACCTGCTGGTAAGAATCAACAATGAAGGACTTTTCATCTCCTGCTTTTGCAATCAAATTGGTTAAAACATTTATGCCAACTATCAAACATCAACTAAAATAGCACAGTAGCTTACTGGATTGTATCAGGAGTCAAATTAAAGTTCTGAGATTTTGAAGCAGTCAGAGTTATACATAAACATTGAATATATTTTAGACTGCATGGAAGTACATGGACAGTACAGCATTCAGGTGAGGAGGATACAGAAAATGTTAGGCATTTCTGGCTCTTTTTGCAGCAACAACTGTCCTCCAGAAATAAAAGTAAGCAGAAGTTTCTTATCGCTGTAGAAAGACTGCTTTACCACATCAGAAAATTTAGACCAGAAAAAAGCTCAGTCCATATTCTGCTAACTGAAGGTATGACAGAAATGGAAAATATGAGTAAGAGTAACATATAGCTGATAGTATCTAAGAGATCCCACATCAATGAAAAATTACAATATTAAAGAAAACAATTAATTACTGGGAGTATATTCAGTGATAAAAATATAACTATTTAGTGGTAATGTGGTAATGCAGCACTTTGCAGAAAACCAACATAGCGCTCTCTCTCTCTCTCTGCTCTCTCTCTCTCTCTCTCTCTCTCTCTCTCTCTATATATATATATATATATATATATATATATATATCTTTAGTAAGCACAGAGGAAACCATTGCAATAAATTCATGTGAACATTAAACCAGACCAGCTTAACAAATTATGGACGTTGTTCTCAAGAAAGAAACATTTTGTCATCAGAAGATTTCACTTGAGAAGCTTTTGCAGTCATTCCTGCATATCTATCTATACATATATATAGATATAGCTATAGATATAGATATAGGCATATCATTTTAATGCTCTTTTTCTGTGGAGGTGTGCCTAGTTGGAAATTTTTGGAATAAGTATGCCTGTAAGATTGTGCATTATAAACACTTAGCAAAAGAAACACTAGTACACACGTCTATTGTCAGCTAAATGTATGCATCATCCTTTACTTAATTTTTAAAATAGTCCTTGAGTGTTTAGTGAGTGTATTTATGTATTTATGTATTGCCAATCTAACTCATGCTTTCCTGATAGCATAGCTATAGACAATGGCCCAGATTAAGAGTTGCTCTCAGTGTAAGTCTGCCCTGACTCTGAGAGACTTGCTCTCAGTGTAAGTGACTTAACTTCAGTGTAAGGGCGATCTATAAACAGGCTTACTACAGGGACCAGATTCAAAAACACCTGCTGTTAGGCTGCTCTCATTGTAAGAGGTCACAGAACACGGAGAGCAAGTCTTGGAATCGAGGTTAATGTATCCTGTATGAAAGTACCAATCTTCAGTGACTCCTGGACTCAACAATGAGTGCTTTTGGCAGAATGTGACACTACAAAGTTTGTCTACAAGTAGTGCATTTAGTGTGTATACTGCAATTATATATAAATTGTGTGTGTGTGTGTGTGTGTGTGAGTGTGTGTGTGTGTGTGTGTGTGTGTGTGTGTGTGTGTGTGTGTGTGTGTGTGTGTGTGTGTGTGTGTGTGTGTGTGTGAGTGCGTGCGTGCATGCGTGTGTGTGTGTGTGTGTGTGTGTGTGTGTGTGTGTGTGTGTGTGTGTGTGTGTGTGTGTGTGTGTGTGTGTGTGTGTGCGTGTATATACAGTAGACCCCCTCTTATCTGGTCTCACTGGAACCGGACCTTAGGCTGGATAAATGAACAGCTGGTTAATCTAAAAAAGCATACAAAATAGCATTTGTAGGTTGCAAATCAGATTAAAAAATTATACATATATGTTGTATTGATTACCAGTGCTCTTATTTAACTTTACTTTACTTTCTGGATGAAGTAATACATTGTCAGTGAGTACAGTGCACTGTACTTTTTCCTATAATTGGCAATGAAAATTTAATTCATGGAAAAAAATCCTGACAAAAATATGTCTGGTAAGGAGGAGTCCAGTTAAAGGGAGACTACTAGATAATAAGGAGTCTACTATATGTGTATATATATATTTATATATATATATATATATATATATATATATATATATATATATATACATACATACATACATACATCCTCAACCCTTTTTTCCCATTTTACACATGGGGTTGGGGTGTCACTTCTGCAGTGACAATCATCTCGAGACAAGTTTTACACCACCGGGTGGCTAGCCCTGCCGTGGCTATATATATATATATATATATATATATATATATATATATATATATATATATATATATTCCTTCCAACTTCTTGATACCTGTTTGCATATTTTTTTTATAAATGTGATTGCTCATTGTTTGATGTAGTTTGCTGGATTCCAACAGGAGATGTCATCGAGAAATATGACTGCTTAAGTATGTTGTTCAACACTAGATTCTAATAGATTGCACTACACCAGTCCACATTTAGCTTATGCTGATAGGGATTGACAGATCCTTATGCCTAATTCCAAAAAGGGAATTGGGCTCCTGTCCAAAATCATTTGACACTGCATATTGTTGAGGCTCACTAATGAACAATGCTAAATCAAAGGCAAATGGGCTTCTTGGTGAGGCAGAAGTTCCACCAACAATAAGCTGTCCTGAAGAGTTTGGGGGATAGCCTGCACTACATGCTACTTAGTCATATGCTTCTTACATGCAGGTTAACCCTGACTCCTGATACAAGTGGAATAGCTCCACCTGTATATGGAAGTAGGTACTGCAGATAACATGGCATGGAACTAGGACTGCC
Source organism: Protopterus annectens (assembly GCF_019279795.1). Classification (NCBI taxonomy): domain Eukaryota; kingdom Metazoa; phylum Chordata; order Ceratodontiformes; family Protopteridae; genus Protopterus; species Protopterus annectens. The sequence continues at coordinate 825,788,770 of NC_056730.1, forward strand.
TGTATTACCTATTTCCACATACTGGCAGAGTTATTCTGCTGGTTTCAGGGGTCAGGGTAAACTGTCTGGCTAAGCACATGAGTGGCAGTTTGCAGTACAGGCCATCCCCAAAACTCTTCAGAAATATCTCATTCTAGTGCTAATTTTCAAGAAAGGTTTCATTCCCTGGTGGGCTAGTATCCTCACATCTACATCTCTTCACTTGGACATGGTGAAGATGCTGGCTGTCTTGCTTGCATTCACCAGTCCATACTACAGATAGAAATATGGAACAGAATTGCACCCCCTGCCTGCAATACCAGGCTCATCATGCAGAGGGTGCTGCTCTGTTGAAGAGCTTCAGAAAGACTCTGACTCTTCTGAGTCCTCATTCACCTTTAGCACTACAATCAGAAAAGGTAGTTTGACTCAATAGTATTGAATGTTACAGAACTGCATTATCTTGACCACATATAGCAGACCCCCTTTTACTTCCATACCTCAGCATAGCAAGGCATTGAACTGAGAGGATCCTGCCCCCTGGGATGATGATATCCCAGGGACTAGGTTTCTAGTCCAATATTTGGGGATGTGACACATTGTTTTCTCATCCATAGCTCTCAGCTTCTTTGCTCAAGAATCATGGACAAAGCCAAAAATAATGGAAGAGATAGAGGTCCAAAGTTAAGGACAGTTTTTAAATATTACCTTAACTGACTTAAAAAATGTCTAGACCCACTTAATTCTGAAATGCTTCAGTTAAACTAAGCAAACATGCCATCTTAGTCTCCTTTCCTCATGTTCTAAAGCTTTCACTATGTCCAGAAATGATGAGTTTAGCAAATATGTATGCAGTCCAATGACTGCCGATCAATACATGTAGTCAGTATGACCCAGCCTCCTTGAAACTGACTATATGCATTGATTTGCAATCATGGAAATGCATGCATATCACATTCTTTCTCTTTTAATTTCTCCAAATCTTTTGGTTTTCTAATGCCATGACAGAAATGGACCCTGTTCATAAGTCAGGGTATAATTAAAGTTCATGAAATTAATATAGTTTCAGTTTTTGTTGTTAGCTATAATGTGCTCAGAATTGATTCCTTCTGCAATTCCTATGGAGTTATATCTATTGGTAGCATATCTAAATATGACTGTAAATTATTTTTTATTAGACCATTTTTCCTACTACTATAACAACTGCCTGTGTAACATTTTACATTGTTCTTATTTCTTCCTGCAAATCTTGATGATTTATGATTTTGTATCTCTAAGTATGTGAGACACTGTAAGTGCTAGGTGTAGCAATTTCAATGATCAATGCTACTTCTGTCTTTTTTTCATATACTACTATATCAGGTTTTCTCACGTCTATTTTATGAATTATTGGTAATGGAGTATCCCAGGTAATATACACTTCATCATTCTTTGTAAGTCTTTGTGGTTCATGTTTCCAATGCTTCTCAGCTACTTCTGTACTGTAGTGTTTGCACAATCCCCAGTACAACAATCTTGACACATCATTGTGCCTTTCAGTATACAGGCCATCTGCTTTGAGTATATCACACCCAGGTACAAAGGTATGTGACTGTTACCAATTCTTATTTGCAGAACCTTCATTTGCCTGTTTCTCCCACATGTTTAATGGACTTTGCAACCAATTGTGTACATAATTCACTATCTTAGGCTGCCATTATTACCCTTTCATCCTTTGGTTTCGCCTCACCTCTCCTTAACCATTCCTTTGTCAAATCCTGATCAATATGAGGCTGTTCCAGAAGATCTTTATAATTGTCACTAGATTTATAGCTTTTCCACATTCCTTTCACTCTCATCTAAACATTCTCTTTATATTCTTTATTTTGTTTCCAGGCACATTGAATTGCTGCCAGCTTCTTGTCTACTTCTGGTTTGATTTCAATTCATGCTTGACATTGATATGCTTCTGCTGAATTAAGTAGGGCATTCATATTAGACTTAGTCTCCTAAGTTTTTTCTCCCTCTTAATTTTAAAACATTCACTATGTTTGGATCTGGTGAGGTCAGCAGATATGTATGCAACCCTACGATTGTGGATTTATGCATGTCATCAGTTTTGAGGACACCCTTACCTCCTTTAGAACAAAGAATATATAATCTTCTTATACATTGATTTTTTTTATATATCGTTTGATCAGCATAAAGCATTTTTCTTGTTTTCCTGTCCAACTGATCAAATCATCCCCATAACTGAAAGTTATAACAGGAAGAGCAACTTGTTTTACAGCTTGGACTTTTTCTTACATGTTAGGGCTGCTTTGAATATTAATTTTAATCTTCTAAGATATGTCTTACTGAGTTTTGGTTCATATTTGTTCATGTTTTATTGTCAATCCTTCATTAATTCCTAAGTATTTACACAGTCCGTCCTGCTCAATTTCCTTTGTATCACGTTCCTGTCCCAGACAGATATTTTCTTGGTGCTGCAGGTTTCCTGCTTTAAATGTTGCTTTTGCACATTTATCAAGATCAAATGACATTCTTATATCATCTGAAAAATGTTTGACCACTTGCATTTGTGCTTACAGCTCCTCATCTGATTAACTATACAGTTTTAAATTGTTCATAAAAGAAGATGAGAAGACTTTGCAATTTGTTGTTTTCTGCTAGCAAATTATAACCATGACCTAATCTGTTAAGTAGTCAGCCTAATTAGTTTAGAGCAAGAAAAAAAAGCAGTAGTGACAAACAATCACTCTGGAATACCCCCCTTTGAATTTTTATCCCAGGGATAATAACTTGTTCTTTATCATGACTTAGCTGCAAAGTGGTTTCCCACTGTTTCATGGTCGCTTTAATGCATTTGAACAATGTAGGAAACATCTTGTACATCTGTAAGCACCCTTTTATCCATGAATGTGGAATACTGTCAAACGCGTTTTTGTAATCTATCCATGCCATACTTAGATTCTTCCCCTTTTTACAATTCTCCATTATGACTTTATTTAACAACAAATGATCCTTTGATCCATATGACTTTCTTTTGTAACCTTTTTTTTTTCTATTGTCATGACTTGGTTTTCTTCTCAGTGACTATAAATTCTATCTGCATCAGTTCCAGTATATAGTTTATACACTGTCGGAAGGCAAGTTGTTGGTCTATAGTTTTTAGGATGTTGTTAACTAGTTTAATGTCTGTTTGGGATGTGCATATAAATAGTACTTACTCAGGGCTAAATCTGTATGTAAATATGTTAGTACTTTTATCTAGAAGTTAGGTATTGCATCTGGGCCTGGGATTTTGTAGTTAGGAGCTTATCCCATTCCATGTCCTGTACATTTGAACTTTTTACTGTTTCTTTTACTTTTTCAATCCATTCAGCATCTTTGTTATGTTCTACAGGGTCTTCATAAATATCTCCAAAATGTTTCTAGTTCTTCTTTTTTGGTGTTGCTTTGTTTCCCATTTGTCTGTAAAACATTTTAGGACATCAATTAATTGCTTATTTTCTACTTTTCTTTTATATTTATCTGAATGCCTTCTAAGTTTCTCTGCCTTTCCTCATATCTTTAGTTTATTATTAGCAATAGTGTACGATAGGTCCTAGTGTGTTTTGATAGTGTGCATTGCTTCTGTCATGTCTATCTTTCTCAGTATATTTGTTGATCTGTTTCATCTTCAATAATCTTCTAACAGTGCCACTTCTTATTTTAATTATTTTATAGTTTTCTCTATTTGATATTTCAATGATAGCATTTTTATTTCTTCCCATACTTTCCCTTATTTTTGTGGTAAGAATTTTATCTTTTATTAATTTAGCTGTACAGTAATATATCCTATTTACTTCTGTTATATCACTTGAATTTCTGTCAGTAGTTTTAACTGCAGTGTTCTAACATTTCAGGTGTGATACACTAATGGCAGCCCGCATACTGAAAGGCATAGTAATTTGGCAAGACAGTTGCATTGGGGATTATGCAAACATTACAATATTGAAGTAGCAGTAAAGCTTTAAAAACAATGTGGAAAAAGGACACCCAGACAGTTCTTACATTAGTAGAAGGACTGGGTCTCATAAAAAATAATGCACAGTCCTATTTAGGTATGCTCCCAATACATGTAATGCCATATGACCTACAATAGAAATCACTTCTGGGCACATTGCAGGTGCTGCGACGAGCACTTTTGGGTAACATCAACTGAAAGAATACTAATTTTTTGAACTTTAGTTATACTTTGACTTAGGAATGGGAATTTTTTTGATTTTCATCTTACAAACTCTGATGTGTTTATTTTAAACAAGGGTTTGCAGTTTATACATTCTGGTGTAAATAGCTTAACTAAAGATTTATCAGCATTGAGACTTTTTTACAAAGAATTTGAAATGAGTGTGCGATTACTTCTCAGTGTTATAAGCATTCTAGTATCTTTCTTTCCTGTTAGCCAGTGATAATGACGTCACACTGTATGTGAAAAAAATATATACAAATTGTATAATAATATAAACATTTTTAAGTATTTTACTCTATCCTAATGTGAACATAAATCCTTGATTAAATTACATGAAAATCCAGATTTAGTCATTACACCATAAAATAGATTATTTAGCAACAATGAATTCTTTTAACTGCTACTAATGGCATTGTTAAAGTAAATTAAGACTTATGAATGACTTGTTTTTTCTGTAAGAAATGTTATATTTGATTCACAAACACAGAGTGATATATCCATAAATCTGTATAACTTCATGCATGTTGTTTGTTGAAAATTACCAGTGTTGCATGATTTATCATCTATGAGGATTTATCACATCCTCTTATGTGCCCTATTGGGTCTGGAGAAGGATGTATGACTGAACAAATCTCTATATATTTATATCATAACTTGAAACTCTTTTTAGAACAAGTTAAGAATTATATTACAGACACTAATGATTTTTTTATTTTGATTTCAATGGCAGAAAGACATGTAGATACGTGATTCCATTTTAGTGACATTAGATAGTAAATTGTTAATTAAAATGGTACCTAACCAATAGGGAGTGTATGTACATCTTTGGACAAAAAAAAAAAAAACAGTGATTTAATAGGGAGAGGAACAGAAACAATTTGTCTCCTGTTGAACATTGTTTTGAGTAGTAATGCATATATATTTTATTTCATGAAGAATTATACCACCAAATTTCAGGAATAACAATGGGAACTTCACTGGCCAATAATTATGCTAATATAGCTCTCAGTGAATGGGCAAAGAGATGTGTACATAGTCTCACTTTGTAAAAATGTTCTTTTCTATAGGCATTTTGCAGGTGATGTATTTTTGATTTGGAAGAATGATATAGGAAGTTTAAAAGAATCTGTACAGTACTTAATAGTACAATCAGTTGTGCTGTTTTTAATCTTAATTCAGCTCTGGCAGATGTTAATGTTTTATATATACTGTAGTTATTAGGGAAAAGAAATAATATATCAAGTAACATTTATACATAAAAACTGCATCTGAATACATCATTTTATAAATGCAGCATGCATCCTAGACATGAAAATATAGGGATAATTAAAAGCGAATTTATTAGAGCAAGGCAGCAGACTACAGATTAGTATAATTATTAACACACTTCCTCCCCTTTTATAACCACAAATACAGGTGTCCCTCAAGGATCAATACTAGGACCCCTCTTATTCAGCATATTTGTCAATAACTTGCATTCCTCTCTGATCCATAGCACAGTCATCCACTATGCAGATGACTCATCTATCATCTGCTCTACTAAATCTACCTCCACCTTACTGCATCTTACCCAAGAAGGTTTTACTTCCACTGAAACCTGGATGTCCCAGAATCACCTTGCTCTCAACCCCAATAAAACAAAACTTTTAATATTTACCCCCACTAACTCTAGCTCTGTTGACAGGTCACTAATTCTCCATTTACTCCCAAAATAACACCGTCATTGAAGTTGTCCCCAGCACCAGTTTACTAGGTGTCATCATCGATGATAACTTAACATTCAACCTCCACATATACAGTAACATCAAAAAAACATTAAAAACTAGGTGCCCTGTACAAGCACAACTACTTTCTGTGTCTCTCCACTAAAAAGGCTCTGGCCACATCCTTCCTACTTCCAACACTTCTATATGGTTTCCTATCCTCACAAAACTACAGCCCTCCTTGCAAACCAAACTAGACTCTTGCTATAACAAAATAGCCTAATTTGGCACAAGTGCTAAATATCTTACCCATCATTGTTCCTCTCTGCACCAACTTAATTGGCTAGAAGCCCAACACTATCTCTCATTCTTACAATTAACTACAGCCTAAAATCTCATCTACCACCCTGAAACTTGCTCTTCCCTCTCTTCCATTATATCCATATATCTTCCAAACCGGCCCCTTAGGTCCAAAAACAAAATGCTACTATCCATACAGAAATCCAGGCTCTCTGCCAGCCAAATACTGTATTCCTACCATGTATCTAAGGCATGGAATAATCTCCTCCCTTCACTCAGAGCAATCAGCAACTTACCCTCCTTTAAAAACTCCCTCAAACTGCATCTCTCCTCTAAACGGCTTTGCTCCTGTTCCCAAACACACAACCACATCTCCTAACTTCTCCTCCCAATGCTTTACCTCTAATTATGACATATTTTCCATCTTTCTGCCTACTTAATGCTTCCCTGTCACTTTCATCAGTCCTATCCTACCTCCAAGCTTATATCCAATTCTGTATTCTCTCTGTTCTTAATCTCCTCACAGCTACATTTATATGTATATATATATATATATATATATATATATATATATATATATATATATATATATATATATATATATATATATATATATATATATATATATATATACCCTTAATCTCCTCACAGCTACAAACCTGTAGCTATACTATTTTCTTGTGTAATAGAGTTACCAGAAAACACTCTATGCACCAATGTAAATAGCAATTGCAAACTTCTTCTCTGAAATATGTCTGTCAGTACTTCTACATGTCAATGATTGTATTTTTCTTTTTTCAAACACTGTTGCTTCTATTACACAAATTCTTGCAATGTAATTTGTACTACATGATTTTTTTACATAAATGATTGTATTTTTCTTGCACCATGGCTTTTAATTTTCAGTCTCATGCATTGTAACTGTACTGTATAATGTCTGTTTTTCTATCTATATAATTTGATTCTCTCTGTATGTATATTGTGGAGCTTTCTATATTTCTTTGTGGAGCTTCTCCCGGGCCTCCACTGAAATTGGGATAATTTCTGGCCCGGTAGACTTTCCCAGTTAATAAATGCAATAAATGAACAAACACAAGTGAGAGATACAAGATGTGAGTTTGAAAATTGAACCTGTGAGAGTCAAGTGTTAAATGAAGAGACACAACATACACTTTTTAGAGAGTTTAGGTAGGGTGAGACCTTATATCTCAGAAAAAGAATAACAGAATGTATGCAGGATAATTATATGGTTAAATTATATTATACAACACAATGTAATAAAACAAGTAAGAAAGGCATGGCCAATATTAACTGCAATCCCTGAACTTAAGAAATGGATAGGTGACAGACCAGAGGTTACCTAGAGGAAGTTTAAGAATTTAAAAGATATGTTACAGAGAGTCAAATACACAAAAAGTTGGTATAGAAGGTAGAGGGTAGAGTAAAAACCCTTGTTATATTTGTTTCTATTTAACTGATATCTCCTGTAAGCAAAAATAGATTTAGGTTTGACTGTTTTGATACATGCAATACTGAAAATATTATTTATCAGGCAATCTGCACTAATTGCATAATTCTGTATATAGCAAAAATTAACAGGAAGTTAAAAGAGCAATATAAACACACACACACACACACACACACACACACACACACACACACACACACACACACACACACACACACACACACACACACACATAAATATTTGTGAAAATATATTAACACTGTTTAATTAAAATGTATACTTAATGTTAATTACCAAAGTGTGAGGGACAAAAAAAATTCAGACTTTATATGCCAAGAAGAAATTTAGGAATTTGTGATGGTTTGAGAATGTTTATAGTTTCATATGTATATACTAGTTTAACAATCACCAGGGCCTTTATAAGCCTAGGCACATAACCCAAGCCATTTGTAACCTTATGTATCATAGGTATTTATTAGGAGATGGTATCTTAGGAAGTTTTAAAGGTAGGGTGGGGGGATATATTAGTTTGGGCATAGTTCCATCTGCCTCTGTCTACCAGAGACATGGTGGACCGACCCAGAGTGAGTTTTTGATTTTGCATCCATTGGTCAAGGTTACACTTAAGGTTAGGATTGTACTCTGCATCATATGGATGGGGTGCCTGTTCCAGAGCACAGGGATCCTCTGTTACATATATCTGTCTTGCCAACATGTCCTATTATTGTCACAAGCAAAATATAAATCTATGGATCTAATGGTTCAGATGCTGTTCATTTTGCAGATGTACAAAGGTTCCATCACAGCTGGATCCGTGGATACCTTGTATGTCAGACCTAGATCGCCTCTCAGTGACCTGTAGGAGACCAATTTTAGAGTAAGAACTTTAATGCAGCACCTTACTCCTCTGTTGCATGTTTGATTGGACTGTTTAAATCTTTCACCATTATGTGTTTTTTTAGATATTCACAGTTTGTGTTTTTTGTTGAGCGATACTCATTAAACTATTTTGGAGATATTTTGCTGCTGGATTTTTTTCTGTATATGTGTAATGTAACACTCTAACAGTGAGGAAAATACTTATATCATGCTACCCACTAATGTGCATTGTCACTGCATCCCAAAAAACACCTGCTACTTAACTATACCAACTCCAAGACTACACAGCAGTGGGGAAAGTCAATATATGATGTTACCCTCTGATGTGCAATCTTGATGAAAACATTTAACCATCCTGAAAGATGACTAAAGGACAGTCCGACTAAAACTAAATTCCTTTTTTTGATCAAATATTTTTATTGAAGTAAGAAAATGATAATTTTAACAATAATATGAACATCATGGATGCAATATCAAAGATAAAGGAACAACAAAAAATATGCACTACAATACTATACACTATTTACAAAGGCCCAGAAGTGATAAAATTATAAAACATAAAACCAAATTCCTGATTCATGAAATGCCCAATACCCATGCATGTTTATATATAAATGTACATGTGTGTGCATGTGTGTGTATTGTGTTTCTGAATGCTTGTTTGTCTTTGTGTCTGTGTCTATTGCACATACATGCTTAAATAGTGTGGCATATCGAAATTGAAAAGTGTGTATATTTCTTTAGATATACCTTGGGAATGAGACATTTCCATAGTTTTATTCAGGAAAACTATATATTAGCAAGTTAACAAGGCACTGATTTTCATTTAATTTTGTATAAAGATAGATGGCCTGCAATACCCAACAGCAAGTTTGTTTCTCATGAGAAGGTTCATAAAGGTGAGCATGAGCTTTCTTAGAAGATCCTGAAGATGCAATATGCAACAGCCAAATTAGGTCTAATATGGCAGTATACCTGGAGCGATCACTTGGATTACAGAGACAGGATCAATGCTTGCTTTAGACCTACAACCTTAGATTTCTAAAAGACAATCTGCTTCTTGGAGAAGCTTTGTGGACTGTAAGTAATTTGTATAAGGTAATGAAAGATACGGCTTTGTTTTCATTTTGAACTAAAAGCTAAGTGGGCAAATATTTTGATTTATTATGTGAATTACTGGACATGCTTGTGTTTTATACACACTTGTGCCTCCACTTGTTTCTTGTATTTATTCTGATGGAAAATGCAAGTAGCTTTCCAAGGATGCACCATATTTCATTCTTCAAATTACCTCTCTGGAAAAGTGCATCACATTTTGTCCTACTAATGCACTATAGAACTGTTACTATTGGCTTCTTGAGTTATTTTAATCTCTGGATTTTATTTATTTATTTTTATGTTTTTATTTCTTCTACTGTTTCCTGAAAATCCCAGACATGGAAGATATATAGAAATTACACATTGACTCAAAGGTGGAGAGTGAGTAGAAACTGGTGCAATTGTTGCAACGACTTGATTTGTTGGCTAAAGTAGCCTGCAATGAGAAAATAATGAAGGAGTATAGCATGGAATACTGTCTTGTGTCTTTTTTAAGTTTTTATTGAATTTTCAGTTTGTAAAATAATCACAACAATATTTACAGTCAGAGATTTGTGGACATAATACATGAAAAATTTTAAATTAATCCTCACACACAAAAGAAAAAAATAACTATTTACAGGAGTGTACATTAACCATCAAGTCATTCATATTATCATATATTACATTAAATCTAAAATGCAGCTATTTTTGATTGTCTAGCAGATTTCTAAGTTTTGTCCATGGTTTGTAGCAAGAGATAATCCTGGTTGTTCTTGACCTAATTGTAATGATTTCCAGGTGACAGACTTCAGTTGTAATATTTATAAATCCTTTGAAGGATGATATAAATTCAGTCTTCCAAATCTGAGTTATAACCTTTCTCATTACAGATGGTATAGGTCATAAAATGTGATATTTCATTTTTGTAACACATATAAGAATATGAGTGTTAAAAAGGATTAATGATTTAGAGAAAACAAAGTTATTTCCAAAAAGCCTGTAAAAAAATATTAATGTTATCCCAATAAGGTGTTAAGACAGTACAGTCAAACATGTGTTGCCGATCCACTTTAAGTTCTTAATTACATATCCCACAAACTTATTTCTGCTTGAGCATTAATTCAATTGTATGTGGTGTAAAGAAAGATCTATGCAGCAATTTTCAAGTAAAAAAATTCTGTGTAAGAGATCTTCACTTGGTAGTCTATTATTAATTTGGGTAAAATAGTTCCAATAATTATCAGTACAACTTTTGCTTCCCTCCTCACAAATCTATATAATTTGGATAACAGACTCTGTCTCAATGTGTTTTGTTGCATTAATAATATTAGATATTCAATTAATTTGGGGATATGATCTCTTATCCTTGGTTGCATTAACTTAATTTCCCCTTCTGCATACTGTCTGCAGGATTGTACATCTAGCCATATGTCTTCATCTGAATTATATTTGTTCTTAATATAAGCAACATAATGTAGCTTTTCATCTGTCATTGATTGAAACCAATATGGCAGATTTTTCTTCTCTTTAAATGTAATCATTGTTTTTAACTTTGAGGTGGAGATGTTAATTTGGGTATGTGCCATAAAAATATAAGGAGGATCCATACTTTATATGTCTGATTTCTATATATAAAGTTTTTAAAAAGTGTTTTATATAGTAGAAATGAAATAAAATTCACTTGTTTGGTGACTTTTTCCTAAAAGGTAATCCTTTAATAACCAATGTAGGCTGTTATATAGTATGCGATAGTTATTAGAATACTATGTTTAAAGTTTATAAAAAGATTTCCTCAAAACTCTTTCCATCTAGCTGTGTAAGTCTTATTAATCCAAATATATATTGTATTTATAATTGATGATAATGAATATAATTCTAGATTTGGTACCTCTATCACTCCTGCTGCCCAGTATATCATATAATGGTTTAAAACAATTCTTGTTTTATTGGGGTACCAGAGAAATCTCAAAATTAAAGTGGTAAATTCTATAATACAACTTGTTATGGGGGGTAATGTTAAAGATTGCATAATATATATGATTTTTGTAGGATAATAATTCTGATTACAGATAGCCTTATTTCCACTGTAAAGACAATTTTATTCCATTTGTCTATCAGATTCTTTATATTATTTATACTGTTAGTATAATTATACTGTATTATATCTTTAATGTTATCTGTTATAATTATTCCTAAATAATAAATTTTATTCAGTTTGAAAATATATTTAATGAATTTATTTCTGATTCTATTCTTATTTGTATTTATAGGTAGGATTTTTGTTTTGTCATCATTAAAGAAACAGACTTTCTTTGAAATACATCCATTGCTAAGAAAACTGCAGATAGAGAATTATCATTGTCATTTAATGTCAGTAGGGTATCATCAGCAAACAGTTGAATTTTAGAGTTTAAATTCTCGTTTATGTTAATACCTTTTATATCTATATCTGATCTGAGAAAATTAGCAAATGGTTCCATAATTAGGGTAAAAAGCAGAGGTGAAAGGGGACAGCCTTGTTTGATTCCTTTCAAAATTTGTATAGAATCAGAAATAAAGGTAGATATTTTAACATATGCAAAACAAACATTATAAAGAAGATGAATAAGATGTGTGAAGTTACTTGAGAAATTATATACTTCTAAAACCAGCAAGCAATATTTCTAGTTTACCGAGTGAAAAGCACTGTTAATATGAAGACTCATTAATGTTAACTTCTCTTTTGTTTTATTTGCATAGTCAATTATTGTGATTATTCTTTTAATATTATCAGAAGTATTTCTGTTTAATATAAAGCCATTTTGATCTTAATCAATCATGGATGGTAGAATATATTTTAATCTAGTGCCATGAATTTCCATGAACAATTTATTATCTACATTTAAAACTGAAATTTGCCTGTATGAAAAGCATTCAGTAGGATCCAAAAAACAGTGTAGCATGTCTATAGCTTCTTTGGGTAACAACTTATAAAGTTCAGATTTAATACCATCATTACCTGGTGCTTTATCATGTTTCAGTTTAGAAATTTGCGTTTAAAGTTCAGACATAGAGATTGGTTTATCAATGAATTTCATTTCATCATCAGATAGTTTAGTTTTTATATATTTTGAAATAAATATATTAATTAGTTCTTCCGGATATACTAAGATATTATTTTGATTGATTTTATTATAATAATTTCTGAATTCCTTTATGATATCTTCTATATCTGTTGCTTTTCTTTTCTTCCTATGTGAGTAGATTTCTTTTAAGTGATTAGACTTACTGAGTAATTTTGTTTTTGTGGCTAAATTGTGCAAAGATTTTGGATTGATAGAAAAGTAAATTGTCTTAAACATCTCAAGGTTATTTTAGTTTTATAGTTTAAGATTTCCAAGTATTTGTTGTTTAACTTATTAATCTCTTCAGTATTATTATTTTTGTCTGATTTTCTTATTTTAACTTATCAAGTGTTTCTTGTATTTCATGCAATTCTTTGTCCCATTGTTTGTTTGATTTGACAACCAATTAGTGACTTCACCAAAAAGATATGCTTTTAGTGCATCCCATGAATAAATTTCTGAAGTATCTTCTATATTATTAATTTCTATAAAGGAAAGTATTTATTTAATAAAAAGTCCTTAAATTCTTTTAAATAAGTTATATATGCTGGTAATCTTCTGATGTTAACATTATTATTAGATTTCAAAAACAGCTCAAAGGTAATTGTATTGTGATCTGAAAGCAGACTGGTAAGTGTTTTGACTTTGCCTTGTGTATCAGTCAGATCATTAGAGACATAAACTCTGTCAATTCTGGATTGCATTCCATGTCTATGGGAATAATGGGTAAAAATAATGAATTTAGTTCTTAAAATTGATTTGTGTCGCTAATATGGAACAATTCAGTAAATTTTAACAATGTCTTTGCAGATGCCTGTATTCTCCTTTTACCTATTATGTTAGTATTACTTGTTGACAATACATAATTAATGTATCCTGCTAGAATGATACTGCTTTTCAAGTTTTGAATTACTTGTTCTAGGTGTTGGTCAGCTGTTTTAATTCCTAGTCCAGAAATCCAATACACGTTAATAAGAGTTAATATCCTCATTATATTTTATAGTTACAGTACAAAGCATACCTTTATCATATTGGTATGTTTCTATAACCGTAGGCATAGGCAGTGAATTTCTCCATAATATAGCAATCCCCCTTTTTTATTATATTGTGAACTTGATAATATAGTGTAATTTTTAGTATTTAGCCTGTCTATATCTTCTGTTATCTTGTGTTATTTTGAAATGCATTCCACTATAAAAAACTGGGATCAAATAGATTGGGCAAAAATGTTGTCATTCCACTGGCAGGATAGACATTGCAAATATATTTGGATTTGGAAGGCAGTCATTATGTGGTTTATGAGAAATGTAGAAGGGAACATTTAACTACAGTTGGAATAACTCTGAAATGCAGAAAATTATTATATCTGGAGTGAATATAAATTATGAAAACTATATTCTAAAACTATGGATAGAAGCTGACTATAGTAATTTGAAAATATGCACGTATAAAAGAATTATGCCTAATAATATAAGAAAATGGGAATTGCAAAGTGAACCAAAGAGCACTGATGAAGTAGTAACCTTAACAGAGCACTTATTAGTTAATAACATAATGTATAAAACCGAAGTGTCTGGGTCTTAGTCTAACATTGTAGTAAGCAATGTTTATCAGCTTTGAAAATAAAACAGCCTGTAGTGTGTTAATCTGTTTCAGATATGTGAGAACATTCACAGTGCTTAGTTCTGTACTGCTGATACTGAAAAGAGAGCTAGCAGCAAGAATGTGAAAATTGAAATGCATTATGCAAATACCATTTTTTCATAGATAGTGACAAGACAAAACTAGAATAACTGCCTCAGCTTTATATCTTTGTATTACAGCTAGGCTGCTAAATTATAATTATTAATTGCATCGTGATGCAAGTGGCATTGAACATTGAACATTGTTTGGAAACAGGAGCCAGGCCTAAGGTTCATCAGGCAACCGAAGGAACTGGTCGTTTTTTAGTCAATCTCCCAGCACTGGTCAAGAAGAAAGAAGACTGGGTGCATTTACAGCAAGATTCCAGGCTCAACAAGAAAAGCAGGACCTCACAGTGACTGATCATTGTATTGTTTTTAAATTATCTAAACATGTACTTTCTGGTGATGAATTGTTTATACTTACAAGAGGTTAACATTTGTACCTAGTGTTGAAAGTTGTTTTAGTGATGTCATTTAAGACCTTTTATTATTTGGCAGGAATTTGATGCCTAGGAATATGTTTGGTGATCAGGCTGTCTCTGTGGGCCACACTTCACTAAGGCATCCTAGCACCTTTGTACCAATTTTTAATCACACTGTTAACACTTTTATAATGGTTTGTGAGCAGGATATTTTAAACTATCTAACTACTAGACACACAAGGCGCTTCTATGATCTATCAGTAGTGCAGCGGCAGGCATTGAAAGATCTGCAGAGTAATGAAGACATTATCATTAAGGGTGCAGATAAGAGAGGAGCAGTGGTAGTTTTGGATAGAGAATACTATTCACATAAGTTGTCAGAATTGTTGTCTGACACATCAACTTATACCCACATTTCTCCCATCACCTTAAATGGGATTATTTCTGAAGTTAGAACTGTTCTGAAAAGATTGTTAGCAGAAGGAATGATGGATAGAGAGCTATTTGATTTTCTATGAATAGAATATCCAGTGACACCGGTTTTTAAAGCTCTTCCGAAGATGCACAAGGACCCTATTGACCCCACCAAGACCCATCGTCTCAGGAAGGGGATGGATCACTGAAAATATGTCTATATGGTTAGAATGTCTGTCGAGACCATGTACAACAGAGTTTACAGAGATACTGAGAGATTCAGGACATTTTTTAACTACATTAAAGGAGACCATAGAAGCGAAGGAGGCCAGGCAGTATATAATGGTAACACTTGATATACAGAGTCTTTTCACTGTGATCAATAACAACTATGGTGTAGATGCCATAGCACAGTTGCTCAAGGAATCAAGTATTATAGGGGAGGATAAACTTAAATTCATGACAGATATGTTGAGGATGGTCCTGGAATAACATTTTTTTTATGTGATGGATGTTATTATAGGCAGACACAGGGGGTAGCCATGGGCACCCCATGTGCGAACACCTATGCCAAATTAGTCCTAGTATTCTGGGAAAAGCATTATGTACCAGGGGAACAGAATATGTGGAAGGATAAGATACATCTTTACATGCGATTCGTGAATGATATTTTTTTGTTGTCGGGGGGATAAGGCAGAGCACATCTTCCACGTTCTTGAAATTTTCTATAAAGCACTCAACTACAGAGATAGATTTTCTACACATCAGATTGATACAAGATGCAAGGGGCTTTAACGCGACATTGTTCAGAAAGCAATGTTGGAGAAATAGCTTGCTGGCACGAGACAGCATGCATCCTCAATTCACCTTTAATAATATTATTAAGGTTCAATTGGATAGGATTTCCTGGTTATATACTGAAGAGAAAGATTTTGAGACAAAAATACATGAGTTACAAGATCATTTTGTGGATAGGGTTTATAATGAACTGCAAGTGGGGCAGACTCTAACTAGACAGAAGGTTCATAGGCAAAGTAAAATACGACCATCGTTTAGTTCAAGTGGAGCTGATAGGAGTTTTTCCACTGTTGGTAATTCATCAAATAGATGCCCTAGGTTCATGCTCACCTATAGTAGTAATATACATGGTGTCTGTGATATTATTAGAAATAACTGGAAAATACTTACTTCAGATGAGAAGTTGTCTACTATTGCAGGGGCTACACCATAATTTTGGATCAGGCAGAACAAGAACCTTAAGGATTTGTTTAATAGAGAGGGTGGTATTGTTCCTAGAAAGATGACTATGAGAAAAGGGGACAAGGCCATGTGGTTCTTGCAAGGCATTTATTATATCAGCTCTGCGACTACATTCACCCATCCCCATACAGGTAGAACTTACAATTTTGTAATGAATGCAAACTGTAGATCCATGAAAGTGATATACCTAGCCACATGTCAGTTCTCCAGTAGTTATTACGTAGGCAAAACCAACTGCATGCTAAAAATTAGGATTTTGAATCATTTATCAGCTATTAGGCTCAGAAATGAACATAATGCACTTTACAGACACATTCTAGCTGCTTCAGGACATGCATTTAAATTTCAGGTTATTAGCCTCATATCTCAAGGAAA
Organism: Protopterus annectens; assembly: GCF_019279795.1. Taxonomy (NCBI): domain Eukaryota; kingdom Metazoa; phylum Chordata; order Ceratodontiformes; family Protopteridae; genus Protopterus; species Protopterus annectens. The sequence goes on from NC_056730.1 coordinate 825,805,652, forward strand.
CAGAGGGGGCAATACTGTTAACAGAACATAATGTGAAGAGGCTAAATGGATTATAGAATTGACAGCACACAGACAGCCTGGTCTCATTGAAGTCATTCCTATTAAGCCAGCCTTAAAGAAAAGGCGGGTTTAATACTGAACACTAATTGGTTAATTATAGTTTAAAATGCTTTTTGTTTGTATCTTCATTTGTCTGAAGAAGGGCAGTCACCCAAAAGCGCTTACAATACAGTGTTTGAATTGTATCTTGTTTTTTACCTGCCACCGTATTTATCTGAAGAATAAATTATTTCCATATTATTTGGTAACTGCTTTCTTCTCTTTGGATTTGTGCTTTGTGTGAGCAGTTTACCTTGGTGGAGGACCTCCTGTTTGTATTTTCAGTTTTCATATATGTGTAGGTAAAGTAGTATGCAAACACAGAAGTTAATGTTACTGCCACAGCACAGCTCTCTCTTGAATACTGCCAGAGTGCATGTTATTCACAATGACATCATCATTGTATGCTAAAATGAGATGTTTGGAGTAGGGCTTGACACAACTTTGGACTCACATATCATTCAAAAATTGTTGACTGCACACACAGTTGACTGCAGTGAGAATAGAACTCCTACCTATTTACAATGTACAGTACTTAATGCAAGCATCACAAAATAAGTCTGGCATTTATAGTGACCAACAACATTTTGTAGCTGATGACATCAGCAGTGTCTGGTGAGAAAATGATAATAGTAGTGTCTCACATGCTGGTGAAAAATTGTCTGTTGAATGTCAACTAACTAAACAAACACACACCCACCAGTTGATCCCATTGAGAACAGAACCCCTACCTCAATAAGCACACTGACACGAAAACTCAGTATTTAATGCAAATGTCACAGCACAAGTCTGTTTTTTATAGTGTCCGACAGCTCTTTATAGATGATGACATCAGCAGTGTCTGATGAGAAGAAAATGGTAATAGCAGTGTTTGAAATACTCGTGTAAAATGATCTCTCAAATGCGAATCGAGTGAGCACACACACACACACACACACACACACACACACACACACACACACACACACACACACACACACACACACATAGACATACACACACATATCAACTGATTGCAGTGAAAATAGAGTGCCTCCCTACCAATTTCCACATCACAGTACTTAATGCAAGCATCATGGAACAAGCTGGGCTTTTACAGTGACTGACAACACTTTATAGCCAATAATATTGGCAATATTTGGTGAAAAGAAGATGATAATAGCAGTGTCCATATGCTAGTGTAAAATGCCAACTGAACAAATACACCCCAGTTGCCTGCAGTGAGAACAGAACTCCTACATAACAATGTACACTGACTAGAAAACTCAGTAGTTAATGCAAGCTCCACAGCGCAAGTATATCTCTTTTTCTGTCCAACAACACTTTATAGCTGATGACATCGGCACTGTAAGGTAGGAGAAGATGGCAATAGCAGTGTCTGACATGCTGATGTAAAATACTCTCTCAAATATCAGCACACATACCAATTGACTACAGTGAGAATAGAATCACTACCTACCTATTGATACAGCACACTGCTTAACACAAGTGCCACCCACAATGAGAATAGAACCGCTAATTACCTATTTACAAAGCACAGTACTGAATGCAAGCACCACAGAACAAGTCTGACATTTACACTACTACAGGATAATCCATAGTGCATGACATCAGCATTGGATTTTTGAGAGAAGATGTTGGGAGGCCTTTATTCAATGGATGTATAGGCATGTGCAACTGTCAAAAACTGGTACTCCCTGGGATTGTACTAATGACTGCAGGATACATAATTATGCTCTTGTAACTAGACAGGCACACACCAGAAGACTGCAGTGAGATTAAAACCCCTACCTAGTTTAGTATACTGACTAAAGAACTCTGCACGTAACACAAGCACCATGGCACAAGTCTGACTTTGATAATGCTGCAGGACAATTTATAGTGGATGACATCAGCAGTGGATATCTGAGAGAAGATGTTGGGAGGCCCGGATGAAATGGATGGCTAGCCATGTACAACTGTCAAGATATTAAAGATCTACATGTTGCCAGATTGATGAGTGTGCAAAGTTTAGCATTTCCTGTTGTGTTTCCAATGTACGAGTACATCTTAGAAAGAAAACTTTAAACTATATGCAAACAACTGTCTACATTCCTACAGATATTGAACAAGCTGAATGTACGTTGTCTGTATAAAAATCTACATGGTATATAAGAAAGCATTTTTTTTTATTTCTGCAGTGTAGTCAATATATTCAGGAAAAAGTGCTGACAGATCAAGTTTCAAGTGCATGGATGCAGGTAACACAAGGCTACCATGCAAATATATGTTCTTTTCCTAAAAAGTGCCCTTCCTTTGTTTGTGTTTTTACATGAACTTTCAAGGGGAAAAGAATAAATGGGTAGTAAACATAAGTATTACATGATAATGAGCACTTTCAATAATGCACCACCGAGCAGCTGGGTTGCACAATCAATGGCAAAGTGTTTGCACATGTGAAATAAACATTTATACTGCTTTCTCTGTGTGTAGTTAAGCAATGAGCAAACATGAACCTCTGCCTCACTGATAAAATTATGAGAGTTCATAGGTTCATAGGTTTATACTAGGCTATCTGCCCTAAGGCATTTATAAGCCTAGCCCAAATTTTTGTGGCTTACGCCACCCCTTATATGAAAAAATACTGTGCCCATTAGTTTGTTGTGCCTCTGTCCAGCAGTGACACAGAGATGATTCCCGGGATAAACCTACGATCTCCCATCCACAGGTCAAGATTTCTCTTGAACAGAGCCAGTGAGGTGCTCTGCCTCACATGGACCGGGATTTTATTCCACAGCATAAGGGAGTCTCTGAGTGATAAATCTATCCCTCCAGCACGTCCTATTTATATCCGTGCTAAGGTTTAAGTTGCTTGCTCTTGTGGTTTTGGTGGATTTGGATTTTTTTGAGGTGGAGCATGTCCATTAATTCCGGGTTGGACATGGCCTTGTATGTCAGGCACATGTCACCTCTGAGCAGACGGTATGCAACTGAATAGAGCTGGAGTTTCTTCAATCTGGCAGCATATGACAGATTTTGGAGTCCCTTTATCCTTTTGGTGAGGAACTTTTGGGGTCTCTCCAATTGCTGCGGATGTCGGGTGAGATGCATCCCGAATGGAGCATTGTACTCGATCATTGGTCTGATAAGTGAAGAGTACAGGGGAACAATGACCTCACTAGATCTGGATGTGAATCCCTTCATGATCAGGTAGGCAATGTAGAAGATCTTTCTAACCACTTTAGCAACATGAGTGTCAAAAGAAAGGCCACTGTCAACATGAGTCCCCAGGTCCCTGATAACCTCTTCTGTGCTTAGTGGATTGCCACCTATATGGTAGCTTGGGGTTACCTTGTTTTTCCCAAAAGGTATGACTATACATTTTTTAGCGTTTAACTTCAGGCCATGGCTCTGGCACCAGCTATCTGTTTCCGTGAGTCCCTTCTGAAGGATATCCGTGTCCGATGCACTTTCCACTATGGCGCCCAGTTTGCAGTCGTCAGCAAACTTTGTCAGCCAAAGTCCTCCCATGTTGGCCTGTACTTCTGAGAAGTAGATGCCGAACAATAGGGGGCCAAAGACTGAGCCCTGTGGGACACCACTTGTGACCGGCTTGGAGTCTGACATAGCGCCAGCAACTCTAACCCTGTGGGTTCTGTCCTTAAGCCAGTTTGCAACCCATCTTGTGACATATGGGTTTACATTTAAGCTGGTAAGTTTTTCTACAATACCCGAGTGGGGTATTGTGTCGAAAGCCTTTGCAAGTTCCATTGGTTTGCTTTCCTTTGGACAATCATTTTAAGTGAAGAGGCATGGCATTCAGTAGTATGGATATTACTGAATAGAAGAAATACACCTGCTGCCTAGCTGACTCTGGGCAACAGGTGTAAATGCATTAAGAGATTTCCTTTTGAGCCCAGATGCTACAGGGTTCAAATCCAGGTGTATCTAATAGTTTTAAATATCATTAAATTAAGAGATGATTATGGCAAGGGATTGAATGAAAAAATTCCTCAAGGCCAGTTTTAAAAAAAATGTTGGTTGAGAGCTTGATTCACTGATGTTTTTTAAGTATTTATGCAAGCTTTTATGGCTGTTTATTGTTTTAATTAGATAGTTTCTGCAGGAAATGATGCAGTCTCGGAACTGATATATACTTAATTAGTTACATGTGGTTTTATTAAATGTTTATTGGTTAGATGCAATTGTTATACCATTTAAATATAGAGATATTGATTTCTGTGTCTTTGGTCTGTTGACACTGTTTGCAGAAGTGTTTATCTCTTGATTTTATTTCAAATTAAAGTGTTTTTTAATTTTATAACAATCATTGTTTATGATTGTTTATTGACATTTCAGCCATTGTTTACTCTTTGGTCTTATTTTATGTGCTGATAAAAGTTTTAAATGTCTATTCATAATACGGTAAAATAAAGCTTTATTTTACTTTCTCTGTGTGTTACCTTAGCTCAGCATGTTTAAGTGGCATTGTGCATTGAAGAACCATTTTACATCATTCAGTATGGGTGCACGATACCAAACTCTACACAAACACAGAGGACAAAAAATGTAGGGCTTCATTGGGTTATGTTAACTTATGTGTGTGGTGTATGATTCTATTTTTTGACCAGATTAAAGGTGTTAAAATGGGTTAGATAGGAAAGTGGTGAAATGGAAGTCAAACAGAGGGAAAAACAAAGGGAATGCAATATAGGAATGTGCAGGATGGGAAGAGGAAAGAATCATAACTATTCACTTCTTCAAGACCATAAAATGAAAATATGTACAGAATATTAGCTGAATTTGGACTGTCACCTCAACAAAGATGGCTGACAACAACACAATCATATTGTATAACTAACTGTACAAAAATCAAGTGTGGCAAGAAGACACTTTTGGGAAAAGGAGAGCTATGTATGGGATGATATTTTTTTTTGTGGGACAGGTGCACTTTCTTTTTTTACTTCAGTAAGAGAGGAAGGTTGGGTAGGAGATGTAGGTATTTCTGGGTCAGGTAAGTGGGGAAGGTGAGGAAGCAGATGCAAACAAACAGGACAAACAAGACAAGATACAGGGATGGTGATAGACAAGACAGTTTGGGGCACCATGATGGGGTTAGGGATGGGCAATGTATGCCCATGCCCTTCAAATATGGGGACAGTGAGATTGTAGTCCTCGCCTGCAGGACTGTCATAATTGTCCTCTTACTCTGCTGATTGTTGGAGTGCTTGTCATCTTCTCCTATGGACCATAAGTAATAGCATCCTCTCCATCCAGCATAGGCATGCACCAATGGTGCTGTGGATGATCCTATGCACCAAGCCTGTCAACTCCTGGTGGGTGATAAAATCCCCACCTCTGCCAGTACTCCCTGAGGGTATAGCTGTCAGGGTAGTGCTACGTGATATGGAGGGTACAGTTAGTTCAGTGGCAGTGGGGGCAGTACTGACAGGTTGGGTTGCAGATGTGCTGGTTGTTTGTGAAAGAGTCAGTTGAGTGGAGGCAGGCTTAGCCATGGTGGTTGGCCTACCTCCCTGTGCTGTAAAGCAATTTGTGATTTGTCAGAGATGTATGATATGGAAACATTTTGATGACATTGATAAATAAAAAAAAGAGAAAATAGGATAGGGGTAAGAAAAACAAAGAAATAATTAGTACCATCATATGTGACATAGAATGCATTATCACAATAATAAACCATTTATCTCTACTTTTACATTTAAGTATATTTCTTAACAACTACATACTATACATAATAGTTGCTCAAAGTAATCCTTGCAATGTGCATTCATTGCACATATGCTTGGTCAGATAATACAGATTAATTTAATAGCAGGGTATTTATGCCACTTCTTCTGAAGTTAAATAATGTAATATTTTTAAAGGACTTTACTATATATTGTTACTTGTGGTATTTGAACTTATAACTTCCGACTACATTATTAGTCTCTTATTCTGACAGTTGGGGTGTGCTATAGACTGAAGCCAGCATACTTTCTTTTACAGTTTGGATACACATGCTTAATTTGCTACTACTATATAGAAGATCAAAATAAAAATATTTTAGTCAAAATAATAGTTATGTTGTGTGGCATACATTGTTTCCCACAGTCTCTCTAGATGCTCAGCATGGGCCTCACTATTTGCCATGATTTCTTGGTTTGCTGTGTAATAAAAAGAACAGAACAAGAGAAGAACACTAACCATACCAGTCTTGCATATATGCAGCTACCTGTCTAGTTTAATTGTCTGTATCTTTATCTGTAATGGGATGTCAGCAATCCTAAACTCATCCTTGGTTGAGTGTATCCTGCTTGCACCTTTTGAGATCATTATAGTGATGCCTACACTGTCCTCCATTGCATAGAAGGCCAGTCACACTGGAGACAGCCTTGGGCAGACTATTCCATGCCTCAGACTTCTACTGGGCATTGGTGTAGTCCCCCTGCAAGAGCCTTTAGCTGTGGCATCCAGTGAATATTCTGGACTCCCCAACACTCCACCTCTGGTCTGCACCCTAAATTAGGCACCTTTGCTTCTACCACCAGACAGGTCTGACCAGGGAAAACTACAATGATAAAGAATGATTTCCTGCCAATGTATGTTATCACATTTATTACTGGTGCAGAAACCCAAAGAACCATTCCAACAGAGTTTGTGTGACATTAAGAGAACAGCAGCAGTTCCATACAGAGAGGATAGCAGTTTATGAACTAAGAAGTGCAAAGTGTCAGTTGTCATTATTTTTTTGGTTTGGATGCTGCTGCACTTGTTACTTGATTTAACTTTGCAGACATGTATTGGAGGTATAAATTATATGACTTGACACCCATGTAGGTGTGGCTTTACACACTGATAAAATTAATTTCTGCAATGTGGGATTCAAACCAATATATTATAAACAAAACACAATCTTCCACATAGGTGATTTCTCATCCATGCCACAGAAGAAGTGCTTGTTGAAAATACTCATCACACACACACACACACACACACACACACACACACACACACACATATATATATATATATATATATATATATATATATATATATATATGGATTCCATACATTTGGTCAAATTACAGTTAGTCAAAAATGATTCCAGACATTTCATGTCACTGAAAGCTCACTTGACTGAAAGCTCACTTGGTTGAAGTTCATTTGGTTGAAAATGGAATATAGCTCCTGTCCCACTGCAGTGCAACCCTGGAGTGAGAATATTAAATAAGGGGTGGTGGGGGGCATAACCCCCCACATTATGCCAATAGTGTTTACTAAAGATATATATATATATATATATATATATATATATATATATATATATATATATATATATATATATATATATATATATATATATATATATATATATATATGCATTTCTAATGGATATACCTTCTTATAATTGCAAATACATTAAAATTATGTGTGGGGATACACCACCCACACCCCCATTATTTAATATTCTCATTCCAGGGTTGCACTGCAGTGGGGCAGGGGCTATATATATGGGTTTGCGTGATGGAAGGCAAAAGATACAACAATATATCATTTTTGAAACTGAGAATGTCTGTATCCTGTCTACAGGTGTTCTGTCTGCTTTGTGTGTGGGCCATTAATCCAGGTTTGTATATAAAATAAACATCATTACAAAATAAATGTTAGTACACATGAAAGAATATTACCCAAGTCTGGATTAGAAATCTCACACCAATGAACCTAGAAAACACAGTAGAGTGTCCAAAACACAATAATAGTGTATTTTCCCCCTTTGCCACAGAAACAGCTGAAATGAAATTCATTGTGCATACAAGCAAGTCCGAAATCATCCACAGTATTAAGAAGACATATGGCACTTGTACACTTCTGAGTTGTTTGTATATGTGTTCATTTCAGATGTAGTGCAATGAGTGATCACACAACCATCTATGACTATTGTTTGCAGAAATGGAGCTTTGTCTTCACTTTGTATGGTGTTCATTCTTCTCCTATCTGAGCAGTAATCTGAGACATGCTCGCTGTAAGGCATTTTGTATCATTGTCCTTAAAATGTATGAGAATATTAAATGTCAATAATGTACAGTTTTCAACAAAGGCAGGGGGTGGATATTACTTAAAAGAAACTGAGAAATGTGTGTTGTTTGCTTTCATATAAAACCTTGATGCAATTACTTCTACACATTGTAAGTGTAACCTGGTTGACATACCCACTGGAGGTAAGGGAGTCTGAATTGCTATTGTGCTTTCCTTCTCCCTACCTGTAATCATTCACAGTTGTAATCCATTAACAGCAAACACTGAGGGAGTGCCTACACCATGTTTACACGTGCTACATGAAGCCAATAATTTGGGATTCAGCAACTCTAATGAGTTCACACCACATTTGCATCTTTACCATGTTGACAGGCCTGAATCTACACTATACATAGGTAACCATGTAGGTAGGGAACCTGTAGGTGAGGAAAGTTGTGCATGTGGATAACACAGAAGATTGCTATTACTTTGGACTTATGTGTACAGAAGACTACTGATCTTGATAAGGTATGCAAACACCAATTACCCAAAACCAGCCAAAGGTTATCCAGTATAACACCAAACTTGATAAAAAACAAACCAGATAACAACCAAAGCTGAAAGCATACAAATTGTTTATTCCACAGACAAGACAGGATAAGTGCTTTCACACCGAATGTGCTTCATCAGATCAAATACACAGCCTTATTAACTTTCATCACGTGTTACTGTTATAACTGTTTCTCTTTCCACTCTTCTATGTTATTGCAGTAAAATGCAAATGTCCTAAATTCTCAATGACAAAAGGGTGTTAGACTTCTAGGATGGCCCATAGAAACCTCTAGGGGATTGCTGGGCACAGGTAGAGGTGACTGGCAATTGCATAAAAGTGACTGTTCTGTGGTAAATGTGTACACGTTTTTTGGGACTTTTTTTGAAATCACTAATAACAATTAACTGATGTGTTATTCCTTGTTTGGTACAAAATGCCATTTGTCTGTTGTTTTCAGGGTGGGGAGCCAAGTTCCAGTTCTGTGTTGCCACAATCAAAACATTTTTTACAGAGGTTTGCTTTGTTATTGTTAATCCTTGTTTTTTATCAAACTTTGGGTTGTGTTTTAATGTGATATGTTACAACACATGACCCTTTTTATATTTGAATAACTGAAGTTTTTTTTTGTTTCTTCAGTGGGTAATATGACAAACTAATAATATGAGTTATAAAAAAAGGATGTTTATGTATGAGTAGTATCCTTCTTTTGTGTTTTATGTCTCCTAGGACTATGACACCCAAGTATCCTAATCCCTACAAACTCTCCTTCAGTGGCTCAAAGAACAACATGATTGTACAAGCCTTTCATTAACATGGTGCCTTTCTGATTAAGGGAGGGTGTAGGGACATGTCTGTAAGAATGCAAATATGGCAGCAGATAGTGAATGACATCAATGCTGTTGGGGGAGGGTGCAGCAGGGCATATGATCAGGTGTGTCATAGGGCCACTGACATGATTTCATCAGCTTGGAGGAGTGCATCTGCTGTGGCCATGGACAGCTGGCTACCAGCAGGGAGGCTACTACAGAGCCACCATTGACACCAAACAAAGACTTCCTATTCACTGTCAGGGATCCAGAGAGCTCAGTGGAAAGTTCACAGCAGCATGTGATTGATGTTATTGCAGCTGTTTCAGGGAGGACAAGTATGTCCCAGGAGGAGCTTCCAGGTAGACTTACATATGTCAGTTTTTATAGATTTCTTGTATAGTAAAATAGTGAAAGCAATGGTTAAGCTGTAAAATTGTGAAAGCAATAGTTAAGTTGGTTTAATATATATATATATATATATATATATATATATATATATATATATATATATATATATATTTTTTTTTTTTGTGGGGAGATATTTGTATATTGATGCAGTTAACAACACATTCTGGTTCATTACACATGGGCCCGGGGTGGACTTGTCATCAAAGTTTCAGTTAAATGCATTGCTAATGGGCATATAAAGGCTAAACATTTTTCCTATTGTGTTGTTGTTATTGTGTTGATGGTGTCCTTAAATTTTGCTTAACTTCATCCAGGACCATGCTCCCTAGCAAGTCATCTGCACATGGTAAGCCAAACATGTTTATTTCAGTACTGATGAGCATTTGAAAGAAATATGCATTTATCCGTATGTATGAAGTGGTTGTCAGGACTGTGTGTATGTATTGATATACTGTCTGTGATAGTGACACCAGTGTTAGTCTGGTAGCATATATTAAACTGTAGCAGTGTAGCTATTAATTACTTTCTTGTGTTTGTTTATTATCACAGGTGATCTTGGCAGTGGAAATGTAGGACATTTACCAGCTGATGTCAGAGGTTGAATCTGACAAAGAGGTTGACATTCAGCCATCCGCTATACTTCCATCAGACACAGTTATTAGGCCTACACAAACCCATTCCAGTGAGCACTCAGATATTGGACAGACGGAGGGTGAGACAGTTGATCATCTTAGTGTGGTTACTCTGACTCCAGTGCCTGTTGACAAAGTGTGGGTGAGGTGCTATGCAGGAGAATTGTTAGGGGTTCTCGGAGGAAGCATGCTGTCCATCCTCCACCTGACACTGCTGTGTCTTTCCATGCCACTCGATGTATGTTTAGGACCATCATGGAGGTGCAGGTACAGTCCACTAGAGCCTCCAAGGAAATATTTAGGGTTGTAGATGTGGAACAGGCTGACATGCATGACTGCTTCCACCATGTTGCCGATTCAGTTGATTGGATGAATGACATATTGGAATGGGCAGTGTCTGTGATGTTAGCTGACATGGTCATTCCTGATCACTCTCCCATAGTGGCACTTCTTCTACTGCTCCTTCAGTGGTTGAGGTGTCCACATCCTGATATGGCAGGCCATGGGGTCATGGTCCTGGGTATATTCATGAGGAGAACTCATCCAGCAGACATCAGTCATATTCAGGTAGTAGTAGTTCATCTGAACATGGGGATGAACATGCCAGTGCAACTTCGGGCAGAGCCAGTTCTCTGGATAGGGGATGAAGACAATGAACTGTTACATCTGCCATGCATGGCTCACATCTGTCTGACATACTAGGATGTAGAGCTAGCACAAAGTTTGGCTGTGTTCTTGCAGACTCTCACACACCATTTTCACCTGGAATGCCCATATAGACACATACACATAAACGTTACATGGGTCAGTCATGAGGCTTACAGCTCATTCTGTCTCACTGGCAGTTTGATACTTTATTCAAATGCCTGCCTGTTTCTCTTTCTTACTCGCATACACTTACCTTTTGTGCCAGCCTAGGCCTCCTGCAGCTCCCCTACACACACACAACACCCTGAGCAAATGATGATAACTGCGCTGTATTCTTGTTTGCTATCTTTTGGATTCAGGGATGCATAATTCTTTTGTCTGATGCTTAGGGTACATAGCTGATGTAATGCTTGGTATATCTGTGTTTGTGATGCTGTTTTGAAAATTGTATTGCTTTCTTACAGGTTTTTGTTATGTGTACATCCCTCCCAAACTCTTAGACCAACAGAGCTGGACCAAGCCATAAATAAAAGAATGACAAAGGCTCAACAATAGGGAGAGTTTTTAAACATTGTGGTCTTACAGATGTAGACAGTTGATAGAAAAGCAGGTTTTGCATTACGATTTTTATGTTTTTTTTTCTGAGGGATATGAAGTCTGAAACATAAATGTGTGTTGTTATTTTCTAACCTCACTCTTTAATGATTTGCCAGTACAAAAACTTTGAGGCCAAACTGTGGACATTCAGTGAAAATCTGTACATTTTAGATGTATGAATGTGTGAATCCTTATACATGATGCCTATTAGTTGATAGAGGACCCATGTACTGTCACATCTTGATATAATTGCTGTAAAAATCACTCACCTTATACTTACTTACATTACCAAGTAACAATATGCAAGGATATGCCAGTCCTTTGTATACTTAGACATTTATTTTTCTATTCCATGTTCAACACTTCCCTTGGAAATCCAGCAGTTGCAATAGTTTTAGTTCAGGGCTGACTCTGCCTGAGGCTATTACACGGATAAGTAAAGGTCATGAGTGTTGCTTAGCATTAATGTTACTGTACGTATATACATAAAATGAAAGTTTTATCCGCTTAGGGGGTGAGTGTGTGTGTGCTGTCCATTGCCTCTTGGCCAGGGCCAGGGCATATTGTGCATGTCTGCATCTGCCTACACCCACAGTGGCTGCTAGTTCCCCCTCTGACTCCTCACCTGAATGTGGCTGTGCTGACTTTGCCAGTGGTGGTGGGATGTGTGGCCCTTCCCCTTGCTGTTCTTGATGAAGCTGTTTTTTCAAGATAATGTTGTGAATCATGGCAGAGATGGTGACTATTTCAGCACATGTACAGGGATGGTAGTGCAGGGCTTCCCCAATGTATCTAGGCACCAGAACTGGGACTTCAGCAGCCCAGACACATACTCTGGGATATTTCTTGTTTGACCGTGTCCCCATTATAGTTTTCTTCAGTAAGTGTGTTTGAATTTCTGGTGGGCATCATCAGTCATGGTTCCAGTACATAATCTGCATCTCCCAGTAAATGACCCTGTGGGATATCCCCCTTAGTAAACATCTCATACAGCTGACAGTTGTGCTAGATGTGTGAGTTGTGTTAACTGCCTGGATTGCCAGAACGCACATTCAGGATGCTTTCCTTAGCATTACACATGACGTGGTAATTAATGGAATGGTAGCTCTTTCTATTTATGTACACCCTTCCCTGTTACCCAGGTGGTGCTTTGATTACAACATGTGTACAGTCTATGGCACACAGGACATCAGGGTAGTGTGCTACAGGGTAGAACGTCTGCATAATTCTGGCTCTGTCCACAGGTGTATAGCAAAAATATATGTACTCACTGGCATCTTGTAGCATAGCATTCAGGAACTGATGGAGGATCCTGGATGCTGACATCTGAGATGCCCCCAGCATATCTCCTGTTGGTCTCTGTAAGGTTCCTGTAGCTAAAATTCTAAGTGCTACACATACCTTAGTCTCAACTGGGATTGGTTCCCCTTGGTTTGCCCTTACTCAAAGTTGAGGATGACAGAGGATACAGAGTTCTTGTAGTGTATTTCTATCTACCCTGTAGCACTCTACAGTTTCCACCTCATGCAAATTATAAAAAGTTAAATGGGGTCTAAGCACCCATCTCTATCTTGGCTGTGGTCTATTAGCAGCAGCAGCATAGTCTTGGGTCTGCTTCACATACACATCGGTTAGTGTAACAGTATTGGCATTCTTTTTGTGTAGCCTAGTTTCTGTGGCTGTATTCCAATAGGTTTTGGAATTCACAGGAAAGACCAGCACTGAGTTTACACTGTTTCCTTATATCTTGTTGAATAGCTCCTCCATCTTGGATTGATTGATTAACATACAATTCAGCTGCTTTGCTATAATTAGCATGCCACAATGTTTACTAGGTTTGTGCTGCTCTACACGGTGTGTAAAGTTGTTTACTGAATACAAAATGGTGCGCTATCATGCCACAAAGTGCACACAATTTTAGTGGACTGTGTAGGCTTTATTGAATCTGCACTATGATCTTTACCATACAGTAGGTAAGGAAAGGGTAGATATTCTATATGAGTTGCTAGTGCTAAAATCTTACAAGACACCAGTAATGACACTGGACACATGTTG